>NW_027110990.1:436886-452694 GCF_000696795.3 Halyomorpha halys | reverse complement strand
CATGAATTAATAATATCAACACTTACTAAAGGTAACTGTTCTATAAATTCATGAGCATAAGAAATTTTTGCTGCTTTAATAATCTCATCCAAAGTAGCATTAATTTCCCCATATTTGATGTTCTCTTCTACTGAGGTATCAAAGAGTGTAGGTTCCTGTCCAACAACACCAATTTGATTTCTCAGCCAACTGACATTGAGTTTTCTTATGTCCACTCCTCCAATAAGGATCTGACCAAAAAATGCTGATTATTTATTTTGATGTACTACTTCCAAGTTTCATGCTTATACGTTGAAATTATTATTGAAATCTATACCTGCCCGTTAGTTACATCATAAAGGCGCATTATAAGGTCTGCAATAGTACTTTTCCCTGCACCACTAGTCCCAACAACAGCAGTGACTTTACCAGGTTTGATGTCTAAGGTCAGATCATGGAGCACCTATATTTAGAGATTTAAGTATCTTGATTTTATTAATAAAATAAAATAAAACTAGTAGCAAATCATTTTTATAATAATTATTGAAGTAAAATATACACCTTAGAATGTAAGTTTGTCGGATAGGAGAATTCAACGTTTCGGAAGGAGACATCAATATCAAAAGTTTTTGATAAAACATCTGTTTTTGGAGATCTTTTATAGCTGGCCTCAGTATTTAGGAACTGCATGACTTTGTAAGCTGAATCTGTTGCCATAAAGAGATCAGAAATAGTGCTCAATATGAAGGTGCAATGATATATAGCATTAATTTGCGTTGATAAAACCTAGAAATAATATAAGATAAAGTAATTCTAGTTTGATACTATAATTTAAAAGAAAAATATTTTGATTTTCTCATGATCTTATTAATTGTTTTATTTAAAAAATTAATAATTTATGTTCCCTTAAATAAGAGGAAAAGGGATTATTATTGATTCAATGTCTTAAATAAACTCTTTGGTTAAAAACCTTTTTTACTTAATTTGTGTTGAACTGTCAATAAAATAGGTAATTTATTATGCAATAGGTGAATATTTATTTAATTAGGAAACACTTTATCATAATAATGTCTTTGATATTTCCTTACCATTCCTCCCAACAATGTATTATTAAATATTTTATATTAATAGTACTTATTTAATTAAAACTAATATTAATTTAATTATATTATTTCAAAATTTTTTGTGACAAGGTAATTATTTATTAAATAAATCAAAAATTAGTATCCAATTCTGTCTCAACACTTTATTTCTCACTAGTCCAACGTTTCGGTTATAACCTATATGGTTATATGGTGGTGTATTTTATATTGTTGATAATTTTGTAGAGAAAAAAATAAATGTTAATGTTTTTAAATTTTAAATAAATAGGTTTTGAAATTAGAATAAAGAAAATGACCTGGGAGAATACCCTGCAATAGAAATTGTGAAATAATGTGAGGAGGAGTTTTGTATTGAAGATGTCCTTGAAGATGGAAACATTGGACTAGTGAGAAATAAAGTGTTGAGACAGAATAGGATACTAATTTTTGATTTATTTAATAAATAATATTAATTTATTTATATTGTATTTATGTATATATAGTTGACCGTAAAAATTGATATATAGGAAGATGGTCAGGGTTGCGGTCAATAGTGATTTTTTTTTGTTTCACTATTGACCGCAACCCTGACCATCTTCCTATATATTAATTTATTTATATGATTAATTTAATGCAGAATTTTTTTAGGATACTGTTCATTTGGAAATGGCAAGTGTTCAGATTTAGTAATTCAAAAATTAAGTCATTAACTAAATTTTTAAAACTACCTCATAAAATATTTCTTTCATTTTTGATAGGTGGTGAACAAATACAACTGACAAAATATTAATAAAATATAAGTGTGTAGGAAAATAAAATTATTTGAAAATGAAATTATTAAAAAAAAAAATTTGTTATATTGTTTCATTTTTTGCGATTGTGGCTTTAATGAGGTTCTAAGAAAAAATGTTTGAATAAAAACATGTGAGACATCACACTTATCTTCCAGTGTGGAAGACCATTGACATAGTGATCTGACTGTACAATATCACAGTGGTGTTGCATTCACCTAGAGAAGAGTGTTAGGCAGAGCAGAGGAGTGTGTTAGGCATAAATTTATTCTAGTATGATTCATCATCAAGTTATTTATTCTAGTATTTAATTGCTCTTAATGAATGTTATATTCCTATAAGGCTTATCTCTAGTTTGTTGAATGAACTTGCTTTTTTATTAATAGTATGTTCAATCAATTCCAAAAACAAACTTTTTAAATTCAAACATGAGAACTTGCCAAACTCACAGTTTATGTACAGTTCTATCAAAAGCAACAATATTTAATGAAAATAACTACAAAATTACTTACGATTGCTATGTAACCAGGATTGAAATGGCCTACAATGTACAACCTCAATGCAAAGTAATAGGCTATCATATAGCAGATGCATAATTGGAAATAGTTGAAAGCTTTTGCTGTAGAAATAAATAATGAGTGTTTTAATCCATATTTATTGGCCATCTTGAATGTACTCTTGTACCTAAATATAATATGATATATTAAATTAAGTGATATGTTTAATATAATGCTTGAAATATGAATTAAGTTCATGTTATGTGGCATATAAACATTTGATCATTAACATTGTGTCAATTGATAAATAAAAAATATATGTATAGCAAACATTTTGAGTTTTACTTTTTTTTCCATCATCATATTCTGTAAGTCATTGTAACAAATCTAAAGATAAAACTTGAAAATTGTATAACTTTCACTTTTTTTTTCAAGTCTTGTATACAGGGTGTTTCAGGGTTAATGGCCAAACTGAAAATATGAACTAAGGACCTCAATACAAGAAAAAAATGTCCTCTAAAGGTATGTCCACAAACACTTTGTTTAGGAGATATTCACACCTAAAGATTTTCATTGTTATGAATTATTTAGGCTATATTAAATAAAAAAACCAATTTATTTGTTCTAACGACTTTATTAATTAAATGTAAACATTAAGATTCAGATTAAATGTTGTTCAAAGTGAAGGTATGTCTGCAAATGCTTTGTTTAGGAGATGGATTAGAAACAATACTAATATGACATTTTATCCCTAACTGTATAAAAACTATTGGGAATATAAGGATTAATACTATTTGGAATTAGTATTGGGAACTGTCAATAACATTTATAAGTTTGTAAGAGCCTTTTGCAGAGTACTCATCATTATGCCTTCAATTTATGCTTATGGTGAATACACCAATATGGTGTTTTCGTACGGTTTTTGCAATGGTAATGCTAATGCTGCCTATCATGAATATGCCAGACAATTTCCAAATAGGAGATTATCAAACAAGTCTATCTTTAGCTCCACGTTTCAACGTCTTAGTGAATTTGCTATAATTACACGTGCTGATGGTATTTTTGCCCCTTTACAAAATGAAGAAAGGAGTGTGACCATATTACAATATTTTGATGATGATCCTTCTGGCAGTATACAAAAAGTACAAAGAGAGCAGAATTAAATATTACACCACCTACAGAATGGAGAACTCTCATTGCAGATGGACTTCACTCATATCATTATCAATGGGTACAACATTTATTACCGCAAGATTTTCGGCAAAGAAGACATTTTTCAGATTTGTACTTAAAACAAGTTGAACATAATCCATAATTTTCAGGAAACATTCTCTGGACAGATGAAGCTACCTTCACAAGAAGAGGTATCTTCAATCAGAAAAATAATCACCTCTGGTCACAGGAAAATCCCCACACAATTTTCGAGCACCAGTTTCAGTGCAATGTGTGGTTGGAGATAATAGAGAATATTTTAATAGGTCCGCATTTCTTACCGCCTCAATTCATTTCTTAATAATGATTACTATGATTTAGTTAAACATATTCCACTACAACTGAGAAGTGACATGTGACTTCAGTTAGATAGTTGTCCTGCACATTACAGAAGAGGTCCATGACAATGGCTGAATGTTAATTATCCCAATCAATGGATTGGCCGTGCAGGACCAGTGGCTTAGCCTGCACCTCTCCAAACCTGACACCACTGGATTTTATTGTTTGGGGTGACATTAAACAAAACGTCTTCGCAAGCCTGGTCAATGATCTTAATTCCTTACGAAGAAGGATAATTGAATCTTTTGAAACAATAACACATATCCAGTGCCGTTCTGCCACTGCTGCTGTTGAAGAAAGACGCCGAGTCAGTCTCAATGCTCTAGGAAATCACTTTGAACAACATTTAATCTGAATTTAATGTTTATATTTAATTAATAAAGTATTTGGGGAAATAAATAAGTTTTATTTATTACATATAACCTAAATAATTCATAACAATGAAAATCTTTAGGTGTGAATATCTCCTAAATAAAGGATTTGCGGACATACCTTCAGAGGAAATTTGTTTCTTATTTTGAGTTCCTTAATTCATATTTTCAGTTTGGCAACTTAACCCTGAAACACCCAGTATATTAATTTTATTTATCATTCAATCTTCTTAATTATAGAAACTAAAATTTTCATGAGATACACAGTAAAAATAAAAAAGAGGTGTGTTTAGCTGATCTTTCTAGTTTTTAATTGAAATCATCTATTAACAATTATTCCCCACTAGGGATGCCATTTCAGTTTCGGTTTTCTTTCATTATTATTTTTTTAAATTAAATTTAGAAAGTTGTGTTATTTATAGTCTAAATTAAGATTATAAAATATTTTAAATCATAAAAAAAAAGCTAAATTAATATGTGAAGATCTACCTTTCAACTTCTTTATATTTACTACCATATGCAGCTACCAATCTGGCATTTTCTAGTACTTCTGAAGTAATTTTTGTACATTTTTCAACATACTGTTGCCTCAATTTTTCCTTGGTTTTTGATGCCTGAAAAAATGAAATTCATCATAAATTGTGGTTCTAATTTAAAAATGAACTTTATTTAACTAATTAGTATTAATTGAAATGGGAAAGTAAATTTATTCTAATTTCACTCTTCAGTCTATCGCTATTAGCTGTGTGGGTGTAATGAAGATAAATGAATTTTGTTTATGCACATAAACATTTTTATTACTTCAATTTTTAGGCTGAAATATTATAAATTTTTATTTTATTTTTTTTTATCTAAAAATACTACAAACAGAATTAAACTTAAAGCAATCTATTCATTTTAATTGTATTAGCTATAGTATGGTTATGTAAAATGTTGTATTGTAAATAAGGGCATTTTCATAAACTGTAACAAATGAATTAATAGTGCTGCTGTTTTAACAAAAGACTGAAAGTAGCATCATATTTTTTAAAGTCAGTCAGCTTTGAGGCCTTTTAGCAACCACCAGTTCTTGTCTTAATATATACATTACACACTGCCTGCCTTTGATTTCCTACTCTGGTCAACTGTCTAGGGGAATTAGCTATAAGCCAATTTTTTCCATAATTTATCTACGGACATCATAATGAAATGTAGGAAGAAGAAATTTAAATTATAAATAATTATTCAATTTATAACTGAAATAGTAATATGAGAAGAAGACGGTTGGGTGTGCGGTCAGTAAATATACAAAAAAAAACTAAAACTTGTGTATTTGTGCTGACGTTTCAACCGGAATTTCAGGCCATCATCAGGGCTGAAACTGTTGAACGTGGAGGTGGTGGACACAAATAAAATGGTTTTACTGTTCTTACTGTTTTATTAGTTACGGTTAGATAACTTAAAACATTCTTACTGTACTGACCTTCTGTTGAAACATCAGGTCAGATAGACATTATTTTTTCTCTGATCCAGTAGGAACATTATTAATTTGTTCTCAATATCAATTTTTTATTTTTTCAAGAAAAGTTATTCATTTTGTTTGTTTAATTCAAAATAATTAATTAATAAAATAAATAATTTTTTTAGTGATATTGTTTCTTTTATTTAAAAATTTATTTGTTTCATTTTAGTTATATACTAACCTTGCTAACCTTAAATATATACATTATTAATGTTATTGACAATTATTTATATATTTTTTATTAATTTTTTTTATTTCACCTGCAGAACTTCTTTTTCTTTTCATTTACTTAGGTTTAAATCTTTCAATTATACAATCACCTATATCAAGGAGAAACTAGGAATTATGTGCAGAGTTATGAGAATCCCTCAGATAATTGGACTCTGTACGCAACCTAATGTATTAGGTAAATGATTGGCCAATTGTTCTTTAGAACAGCTGCATCAAGACAGAGTGCAGTTGGTATGTGTGAAAATCTGCCTGAGTATTAGAGAGGTATTTCATCTTTCTTTTTTTTTTATGAGTATAACAAGATAGTCAAGTACTCGTTTTTGTATCATTAGTTGGACTTTGGCTTATATATTTTCCTTTACGCATTACTTTACTTAATTACTGGCACAGTAGTTAAACACATTTTGTTCTTAATGAACATTGATAGTGGAAATCATAGATAATCATTTTTATAGGACCTGATCCTGTTATTTGATTTTTGCATAAAATATGAAATATCTAAAATAAAATAAATATTTTATTTATTTATTTTTCGGATATTTATACACCTTCTATTTTTACTTGAATATTATAATAAAAGGATAATTACTTATCTAATATTTTTGTAGAGCATTGTTCAATTGAAAATCAGAAACATTGGTTTACTTACTTTCATTATGAAGTATGTAACTGTCATAGAAATCAACATCAATAAAAGGGTCAAAAGCGCCACCTTCCAAGAAACAACAAAGCCAGCCAGACAACCGAAAAAAAAAAATGATAACATTTCTGCAGCAGATGTCATCTTGCTATCAAATAAGATTGCTATACTCTGTATGTCACTGTAATAAATTGAAATAAAACACTTGAAAATTTTATGGCTTTTACTTTTATCGAGTCTTATTATAATTTTATTTATCCTTTAATATCCTTATTCATAGAAATTAAAATTTCCAACAGCTATGGAGTAAGAATAAAAAAATATGTGTATAGCTGATCTTCCAAGCATTTAATGTATTTCTAATTTTAACCCTCTAGCTATAGATCCCCACAAGGGATGCCATTTCAATGCAATAGAGTTTTCTAGAATTCAGGAAAAAAATAAGCATTCGATTAAAATTCTACTAATTTCAATTATTTAATTGACTTAGGAAGTTAATAGTTACTATATTTACGGCACCCTGTCACAGACTCAAACAATTATGGAATTATTCATTTTAATGGGGGAGGTATTATTCAAATAATGTGATCTTTACTTTAAGAATATTGGTAACTTTGATAGTATTTTTCAATAAGGCATGGCTTAAATAAATAATGTATTATAGAATTATCACAAAACAAATTATAATTACTCATTTCTTAAAAAGTAGAGTTTAAAACAATAACTTCCTTACCTAACCACAAGTGGTGGTAAGGAAAGTAACAAAAGGGGATAATAGACTTATCTGAACTTTTTAATGAAGGTACTTCCCTCCTGTTTATCAGTGCCGCGCCCAAATATGCCTTACGCCTGGTCCTGCCTGAAGTACGCCCTACAACATATTGTCTCTGAATGGTTATCATCCCTTTCTTGAACTGTTATTATAAACAACTCATCACTCAATAACGTAATTTACTCATGAACATACAACTGGTATGAAACTGAAATCCAAGAAACTATCAGAATAATCAGGATGATTTGGTTAACAAGTGACGAAAGCACTCTTTATGTGTATTTTAGGTATGTGATCTGTAACTGAAGTGCTTTATGAGTAATGTAATTTGTTTCTTCTTTAGAATTATTCCTTATGATGTTTATAAGTCCATAAACATAGAAGTTTAAGAAACATAAATACATATAAATGTCTTGGTGGTATTAAAAAATATAACAGATTTCATACTGATTATGATTTCATTAAAAAAAAAAAAATAATAATAAATTTGTCTATATTCCTATTATTGTATAATGAATAAGTAATAATTAAAACAGCTAAAAGACTAGTAATATAGAATGAATCACTTCACGAAACATGCTTTTTTTTTTTAATACAATGTTTTATTACTTGTTAAAATGTACAATTTGGCGTTTAAATCAATAAATTTAGACAACTCAGAAGTGAGTAAACCAGTAAAATATTATATTTGAAAATTAAATTGAAATTTTGAGTCTTATTGACTTTCGTGCCTTTTTTATAAAATAATCTACTGGTGTAATGTTCAAATTATGAAATTATAGACACTTACTAAGATACAGAAGTAATGAACTGCTCTCGAGATCTGTCATACCAGCTCATCTTTATTGACAGCATCTTTGCAATATAGTCAGTCTTTATTTTAGCCATTATGTTACGTGAAGCTATTTCTGAAGCCAATACCTAAAAAATAAATGATTTTTCACCATAATTGAAATTTTCATAAACATAAAATTGTTATTTATGTTGATATTTTAAAGGCTGGGAGTGCCTGAAATGTAGGAAGAAGAATTTTAAATTTTATATAACTATTCAATTTATAACTGTAATAGTAATATGAGAAGAAGACGGTTGGGTGTGCGGTCAGTAAATATACACAAAAATGTTTCTTACTGTAATGAGAACAAACAACACAACACAAAACAATGGTGGCAAACTAACGACTGACTGACATTTACAAATGGTACAATCGATATATTCACAGTTTTTCACAGAGCAACATGCACACAATAAAAAATAAATTTTTACATCTCACATAAACAGAAACCTGAAACAAGATAACCTCAATTCAGAGAAAAAGAAAAAGGAAATAATAACAAACAAACTTGGAAATATATATAAGAATAAATTAAGTAAATAGTAGGAGATTATAAATAGAAAATGAAATATAATGTTGTAGAGGTAAGAATTATATAAAACAAATAAGAAAAAAAAGTTATTAATAACCAGACAGTGCTCATTTAAATAAACAAATATATATAATGAAAGGTGTTGAAGAAAATGTAAATGACGAGTAATTAAAATTAGCATAATAAAATATGTTAGTAATGATTAAAAATAGTGGAAACAATTTTATTAACAAAATTAAGTGTGTGAAAGAAAATGATATATATGATATAATGTGTAAGAAAGAAAACAGGAGATATGCTACAATGAATAAAAGATGCATAGTAACATAGATAAGTAAAAAATAATTAGCTAAAATAAATGTAGAATATTTGGAAAAGCAGTGAATTTGTATAAGATAGTATGAGGAAAAACAAGTAAGAACTCTACCGGACACAGCTGGAGGACATTTAACAAATATTTTATACATTCAAGTTATCATGAACTACAGGGATCTAGCCTGTTTCCAGGTACTTTCTGTAAGTTTAGATCTCAATGGCAGACGTTCATATTAACCTTATAGTAAACCAAAGCCCTGTGGCCATTATACAACCCTCTGCTTTTTGGCTTCACATTTGCTCTGAAGAAGGGTAGGATTATGCTACTCCTCTGCTTTATACTCTATGCTTATAATTATATGATATGCCCACACTATCACTATTAACCAGGTGGTTGACATAGGCCTACTCCCCTTCAAAGTAAAAGTGAAGCCAAAAAGACCACGCCCTTGGGGCTTAGATTACTATGAGAGGAATGTCTACCATTGTATGCTAAACTGAAACAGTAGACAGCCAGTCATTGGTCATACTCTTCTCCTACTCCTCTACCACGAACCTAGGCCCATCATGAGGATATATGATGAGCCGAGGTGCTTTTATTCTTCACTTTTCTTACCAGCTAACCTTCTTCCAAGCTATTAATGTTTTAATTGATTTATAGGTATCAAATTCTGCTCACAACACTTTCTTGATAAGGAAAAACAAACCCCAACAGATTATTTTCAGTGGAGGTCAGGATGAATCACTTCCAAACAATAATGGTTAACCATTTTTTGATTGTGGAAAAGAGAATACATGCCACCACCATGTCTGAGTGACAGTTGAGAACTAGCATCTAATAAGAAATAACATCTTACCTGAACAAAGCTGAAAACTAAGTTCATTCCTCCAAATATGAAATATCTATAACCAAATTCTTCGAACTCCGCAGTTATATTTATGGCCGGTGGCTGCAATTTGTAAATAAGTCAAACTAATTACAACTTTTCATTCAAATTACAGAACTAAATGAAGAATAGCATAGCTTCATACTCACAGCACCTGATGTTCCTGGTAGAATGAATTGGGTCAAAAGAGGTTTGAGAAGGATAAAGACATTGATTGGACCAAGAAGTCCTGTACCGATAGCAGCGAGGATGCTCAATATGAGGATAGTTTTATCCTTCTTGTCGGCATATTGTAACTGAAAGAAAGACCTTTCATGAGACCATGTAAGTTTGAGCAGTCCTAACTATAGTTCTTAAAAGGACAAAAACAAAATGTTTCTAAGTGGTTTGAAGTGTTCCAATTTAACTAAATAAGACAACAATACAAAGTATTGCAGACTAGATCGACTCAAATCTTTTTCGATAGTTTTGATAATTTAGAAACAAACCTTGGTAGGTCTTAGTTATGATGATCCTGTTGTAAATAATCCATTATCAGAATGATTTTTGTATTATTAAAAAGAATAATTAAAGTAAATGAATATATTATAAATAAAATGAAAATAGTTGTTTTTGAGGGGGATAAGCCGAAAGTTAAATCTAATAAATAAAGTTAGTAATACCCGTAAGTTTGTTAATGGATTTTTGAAATAGGAAAACGAAGAATATTGATGAGTTGAATTTGATAAAAGTTTATGCAGTCCAATTCAATTAGGTTTTGACATTGTTGCATTGAAAAGGCAAAAGAAATAAAAATTATATATAATTGTCGTAGAGCTTTATTAGTTTCATAAATTAGTTTTGGAAGAAAATAGTTGACCTATGAAGTAGATTGTAGGAATATAGTCTGATGGTGGTCCATAAAGGTACCATGATAGTAGACAAAACTATTTATTCTCTTATCATTGAGACTATCTACATTCAATATTATAATTAGTATTTTCTTGAAAAAAAAATCTTATTAAATTAATAATGTTTTCACATCTAGGGGGAGGGGAGCTGCCCCCCACTAGGTACACCCATGATAGGGTAATCATGCTTGTGTGATAACCTCTCTACGTTATTTACGGTTGGAGGTACCCCAGTGCTTGACGTCCTTTTTACTTCTTGGGCTTTTGTCCTGCAATTGAGGATGTTGCTCATTTCTGATGGAGTTAAAATTGCTCTATCCTGTTCCTTCTTGATAATATAGCCACCCAGCGTCTCAGCGTTCAAACATTTAACATCTTCCATTTTTTTCCAGGGTACTTAATCTAAAATTTATAAAAGAAAGAGATTTTTCTTTAAAACGATGCTCATATAAAATACAATTTTAGAAATATTTCATTTATTTTTCGGATTCGAAGCGTCTTAAAGGCACAAATCATCAAAAACCACAAAAAACATTTTTTTCGAAATTTTGACGATTTGCCTACTGCCCGGAAAATTCAACAAACTGTAGCCCTATGTAACCCTCAGAGACACTGAGACACTGAATCAGTTCACATCTCCTTCGTTATGTGCGGACAAGCCTTCATCATCCTCGTGAAGTTGAAGAAAACTGTTTTTAAGTTTAATTAAATTACTATTTATACATGTGTACAATCATTTATTAGTAATAATTCTAAATATTTAAATTGATTCAACAAAGATTAACTAAAATATATTTAACTACAATAAAATTATCAAATAGAACTGCCTCCTGTGTACAATGACTGTCCTGAAGTTTAGTCTACCACCAGATGCCAGGCATATGTTTTAGAGGAAAGATAACACAGCACGGTTTTATTGGAAACATACTTCCAATAGTTTAATGCATTTTTAACTGTTTTTAAAATAAATTAGGTGCTTTTCTTCACACTGTTCTTAACCCACCCCTCGTACTTGAGGCGTCCATGCTCATTCCCTACAATCCCGGGCATATATCAACTACTCTTATGGTCCTACACACACTCACAAAGTCATTTCCCCTCAATTTATGCTTCCCACATACGTTTTGGGCATCAATTGATCGACATTCTTTACACATGACAGAACCAGATTCATTATTTTTCCTATTTATCCTGTCTTGTCTCTTAAGCTATCGGACCTAGCGACCATGCCCACCTGAGCTCACGATTTTCCTAAAAACCCTTTGTAGAAAATTATGTTCTAACACTGTTTTTCCTTCATAACCAATACTTCTCCAACTACATCCTCATGTTCGATCCTAACGCCAGGGGATCTCAGGGGACCAGTTGTCCGAAGGTCACGAGACTCCTGGCTCGCATGTCCTGGATGTTGATGATTCAAAGAACAACAGCCTCATATTTAGACGGTCTACAGGATTACCACAACGGCTACAGACAATGGCGTCAGTTTTTGAAGAATATTTGAGTTTCTTAGACCGGTTGAGGAAAATTATGACAATGCATTTCTTTTGGATTACTTCATCTCACACCTCCATTCATACTATTTGTCCATAAATCGTCAAAACAGTTAATAATTTTTTGCGTTTTTTTTTTGTAAATAACTTTCTCTGAAATTCTAAACATAAGTACGTCGAAGAAAAACTGAGTCGACTTTACCACCAAAAAAAGTTCATTTATCATAACTAAGACCAAATATGTTTCATTTCGGAATTATGGAATCTCTTGAAAAAAGAGGGATGCCAATCAAGGCTTGTGAATGTGTATTGCTTAAATCTAACATCATACGTATTGTCTTAGAGTTTACTCTAGAATTATTTTCTTTTTAATTTTCAAATATCTTTTCTCAACCACAAAGCCTAATTCTGTCCTATCTTATTATACGATTAACATAAATGTTCTTTGAAGAGCAAAAAATACAAAAGCTTACTATTTTGAATATTGTTCTTAATTTTCCTGGTCCTTTTTTTCTGAAACAGAATAGAGATAAAGGTAGTCAAAATTGTATTTTGCCTTTATTAAAATATATTAAAAGCTTTGAAATAAAATTGACTGACTCTTCGTCCTGAGGGATCTCATAGGTATCATCTTTGTTTTCCATCTGAAACAAGAGAAAAATGCAATTAATTATAAAAAAACTCTAATAATTGAATATAAGATCTGTTCCAACAACTACTTCTTTATTTAAAAAAAGTTTCACATATTTTAATACACCTATCAAACAGAATCGCTACCTTGCCTGCAATTGGACAAACTACAAATACTATTCTGGAATCCTCACACAAGACCGACTATTCCAGTACTTGTCCAGATAAATGGTCTAAACTTCCAATCTATAACAAAAGACTGATGTAGATGACTGTATAAGGCCAATCTGGACATACGGAGCTGAGCTTTGGGGCTCTACTAAACCTTCGAATTCTTCTCGAATCCAATCTTTACAATCCAAAATCTTTCGTAAAATTCTCAATGCTCCTTACATTCTCACAGATAAGATCATATACAAAGACCTTAATATTCCATATGTAACCGATCTAGCCCAAACTGGATATCATTCCTTCCAATATAAACTCTCTAACCACCCAAACCCACTAGTTTCTAACCTTGCTTCCTCTTCCATTCCTAGCAATTCTTCGAGGCACCTGAAAAGGAGAAGGGGAAATGCCCCAACAACTCCCTCCTCATAACACGCCGGCATCATATAGTGCAGTACGAGTTAATAATGCTCCTAAGAGAAAGAGAGTTTGCCTGCTTCGACGAGGTCTACTATGTCGATACGGATGGATCCACAAGAAATACGGATATTGTTGCTTTCCCTAAGAAGGGGAAGTCGGCAATCGTTCTGGATCCCACCGTGAGATATGGAAATAACGACCTCGACCAGGCAAATGAAGTAGATAGGGAAAAGAAGGAAATCTACGATAAATGCATCCCTTTCCTTAAGGAGAAGTTCTGAGGGCTTCGGAGAACGAGACTTCAGCGTGAGAGGAAACCGTGGAACGGTACCCTAGTACAAGACCCCAAGAGGAGAAAAATGCAGTTATCTCACCCCAATTTTTGATTACTTTAATGAAAACTATGTATAATTAATAGTCAAAATTGATGAGTCTGCCAAGTATAGGTAGGGGTAATAAAAATGGCGGCTGTTTCAAAGCGATAAAAAAAACTAATATCATTCGGAGCTCTATATCTTAAAAAGTAGGAACAACACAAGAAAACCTAAGAGTACGTTATTTAAAGAAGAGTAAATTTGCTAAAATATGAGCCCTAATAGAGTTATTTACGTTAAATGGTTTTCGAGATATAGCTTTTTAAAAGCAACATTTCATAAAACTTTTGTATGGGATGTACTAAAAGATCAGTAGTTAGTGAATTTATTTTGAAAAATCATATCTCAAAAACCATTTGACGTGCAGATGTCTATTAGCATTCAAATTAAAGCTAGTTTAATCAGCTATAAAGTAGTTTATAATGTTTATCTTCGTAGGAGTAATACTTTACATGAAATTTGCTAAAATTAATTGATTTATAGCTTTTCGAACAAATTTTCATTTGCCAAATTTATATTCATATGCGAATATCATAAAAAAGACTACTCCTACGAAGATAAGTGTCATAAATTACGTTATAGTAAGTAAAATTTCCTTTTTATCAAGTGTTGGCAGACATATGTGCGTCTTATGGATCTAGAGATATATTTTTTCAAAAATCCAAATACGAACACCTAGAAATTAACATTTCGTGAGTTTATTTTGTTAAATATCATAAAAACTACTACTCCTACAAAGATAGACATAATTAACTATTTTGTAGTAAATTTAACTAGCTTTAATTTGAGCGCTGGCAGACATCAGTAAATCCAATCGTTTCTGAAATAAAGTTTTTCATAAATCAAATTTATTGTCCACACAACTATAAATCAATTTATTTTAGCAAATATCATGAAAACTACTTTTCCTATAAGGCAATAGAATTGGTGTTTCAGTTTTTGAAATCACAAAATTTACTGACAAAAATATAACTTGATCGGAAGAAAAAAAGTAAATAAATAAAAAAATAAATAATAAATAAATAAAATAATCAAATCAAAAAATAAATAAAATTTAAAGAATATTACCAAAATTAAATAAAATATAAATGGCGTTGATGACCAATGAAGTTTGGCGCCACTAAACAACCAAACAAACTACTTTTCCTACGAAGGTAAAGGTCATACCATACACTTCTTTATAATCCATTAAACTAGCTTTAATTTGAGTGCTAATAGACATCTGTACGTCACATAGTTCCTGAAATATAGATTTCTCAAAATAAATTAACTTACTACTAATCATTCAGTAGATTTTTAAGAAAATTTGCTTTTTAAAAAGCTATATCTCGAGAACTATTGGACGTAAATAGCTCTTTTAGGGCTAATATTTCAGAAAATTTACTTTTCTTTAAATAATGTTCTCTTAGATTTTCTATTGTTGGTAGTTTTTAAGATATAGAGCTGCGAATGAAAAATCAATGTTTTTTTAAGGTTTTGAAACAGCCGCCATTTTTTAACCCCCCTACCTATACTTGGCAGACTCATCAATTTTGACTAGTAATTATACATAGTTTTTATTGAAGTAATAAAAAATTGGGGTGTGATAACTGGCTTTTTTTCTTCCCGACTCTTGTACTACCAGCACAACTAGGAGCTTCATGGAGGAACTCGGGGTCGATGCCCAGGACGTGGCTAGGATAACAGAGAATATAACACTCGACTCCTTGGGAATCATCCACCACCACATGCATGGAAATTAATGAATAATCGAGTCATCCAGAGGAAGGATGACATGCATACATTGAATATCTTCTTTGTTAGTTTATTTATTACTTTATTATTTTTGTATATATTTTTAATATTTTTT
>NW_027110990.1:435636-436836 GCF_000696795.3 Halyomorpha halys | reverse complement strand
TTAATATTTATTGTATATTAGTTTTAACATAGTTTGTTGATTTTTTTTTATTTATATTTGTTACTTAAGTATCTTTCTTATATTTTCTCATATCTCTGTCACTATTTTATCCATTATTCTGTTAAAGGCACATTGGGTTGAAACCAAAATATGAAAGGGAAGGAAAAGAAAGAAAAGAGAGAAAGGGGAAAGGATGGAAAAGGAGGGAAAAATCATGAAAAAGAGAAAAAGAAAAAGGGGAAAAAACAGAAAAAAAAATAAAAGAACCAAAGAGATGAAACAGAAAAAAAATTCATGTTCTGTATACTAATAATGTTTGTAATTATTATTGTATACTTGTATAGGCCTATTTATTGTTAGATTAAAAATATCGTCGGATTAGACTAAAATAAATAATGCTGTGTGACTATCTACCCAATGAAGTTGTACAGCACTGCTTTGTATTTTAACAAAGTTTTTTTCATTCATTGTTTGCTATTATTAACAGTGAGTGATAATTAATTATTTTAAAAATAAATGAAATAAAATGTTTTCCGTTGCTAAGAAAATTCGTTTTAAGGAGCGAAAACATTGAATACAAATTATCAACTAGAATCTTAACAGTTTATCAAAATATAACAACACAATGTGCTATTGAATAGTTAATTTGATTATTTTAATGCTAATGAGGAGTTAAAACAGAGTTGAGAAAGGAAAATCAATTATAAAAACCTAAACAAAAGAATATCTTACGTAAACGGTATTTAAAATTAATATATAAGAAACTTAAACAATAATATGTATACGTTTAAACAGAAACGGCTATACCTGGGACAAAGATTAACCAATTTTAATTGTTATCTTTTGGGTCTAGGGAATCAACTAAACAAATTAAATAGATTTGTTTCATTTCAATTAAAACTATTCTAATATTTGAAAAGTTATTAAAGAATTTTGTGAACAGTAAGCCTCGTGAAAAAAATATTTTCACTGTCAAAAGTTAGTGTGTTTAGAATTTTCATTTTATCTCGATTTATTTTTTAGGGCATTGACCCTTATATTAAAAAAAATGTTTCCATATTGGTTTGATTGATTAACGTTAAACGTATGAGATATAAACCTTACTAATCATCATAATTCTTTGCGTCAACCCTTATTCAGTTCCACTTATCATTTGTTATATTAGTTCAAAATTTTACTTATTTTATTTTATCCCTACTT
>NW_027110990.1:433667-435108 GCF_000696795.3 Halyomorpha halys | reverse complement strand
TTCTCTTTTTTGACATTTTGCTTTCGCCAATACTTAACTTATATATATATATATACATATTGAATTATATGTGCTATGTTAAATAAAAAATACCGGAAGCAACCTAAGAACCAAAGGAACCGGTCGAAAGCCACGTTAAAAATATTTTGAAATATTTTATGTAAACTTTTCAACACCTCATATTGCCACATGCTGTCGTTTGTGTCACCAGCCATAAGCTACAACAACTTATGCACACTTTTTGTCTGAGCAATTTATTATAAGATTTCAAAACTAACATTCATTTAAAAAGAAAGAGTTTGTTTTTCGATTAGTAAACTCATGAATCATTTCTGGTACTAGGTGAGTCATTTTCAAGCAAAACCTGAAACCAAAACTTACCAGGAAAATTTTATTTCAAATGTTTTCAACCATTATTGTGGGCTAAAAAAAAATTATAGGAGTTGTAGGGATTTCATCTGAACGGGGAACATTTTAACCGAAGAATTAGGAATGAAAAAATTATGCGCAAGATTGGAAATGTCCGAACAAAATCCGGCCCGTTTTCAGCGCAACAAACAAGATTTTTTGCGCCGGTTTTTGACTACAGATGAAATTTGGGTTCACTACTATACCTCGAAAACAAAACAGCAGTCAAAGCAGTCGGGACATGCTGAGTCACCAACACAAAAGAATGCGAAGGCAGTACGTTCGGCCGGAAAGGTAATCTCCTTATTTTTCTGGGATGCAAAAGGCATTCTGCTGATATATTATCTTTCTACTTACGAGGAAAACTATGCAAACCTCCTAGACCAACTATAGGAAAATATATGCGAAAAAAAGCCTGATTTGGAAAGAAAAAAAGTCATCTTTCATCAGGACAATGCCCACCCGCACACACCGAGGTAAGACACTTCTTTCTAGTACATTCGGAGAACTGTTCAAACCACCCTCATATGATTATGAAGCCATTAGCAATACCATATCAATTGCTAAATGAACTTAAGATTAGGAACAATGACTTTACACCTCAATTCAATACAAAAACCGACATTCGTGTCGGCTCCAAATTCAGGCTAACTAGTACCAGTATAACCGCAAATTTTGATCTAACCTTAGTTATATATAAATCGTTTATACTAGCCCACGCTCAGCGAAGAAGGGGGTAAGTTAAAGGAAAATAATTTTAAAAAACAGTATAGTCACCAAAAGGGGAAAAAAGAGACAAAACAATAAAGAATACTGGAAGATTATTGATTGACCCTGTGTAAAGATGAAAGGAATATGGTCCGGGTGCGGTCAAAAAAACTCAAATAGTAGAATTATACTATTTTATTGAGCCAACGTTTCGCCCCACGTTGCAGGGCTTCGTCAGGGCTAAAAAAAGATACAAACACTATAGTGACAAAAGGAAAAAAAAGAAGAGAAAAAAAAAAAAAAACATAAGTGTAAAATAACAGGG
>NW_027110990.1:431607-433617 GCF_000696795.3 Halyomorpha halys | reverse complement strand
TATATATTATAACTTATTGCCCAACGTTGTGACAGATTGTAATGTTTATCAATAAACAGAATGATAATTAAAAAAAAATCTTATAAGATGTTAAAAATTATAATTGAACAATAATATAGCATTAAATGATTTGTTAAAGTTCATTATACAATTGATATACCACTGCTAATGGCTTCATAATCATATAATTGTTTTTTAGCCCACAATAGGGGTATTAATTATCTTTAGTTTAACATGTTAAATTACGTTAAATAGGGAAATATTTCCTTATTTTACCATGTTAAAACGTTATAACATATAACATGGTTGAGAGCCTGTTAAATGGATTTTCTTTGTTGTCGTGTTAGGTTACTTACTCGTAGTTTGTGTTTTGTTTTTCTCTTGTCTTGTGTTTTGGACTTTTTAAAAAAATAATCAGTAGCCAAACTTTAACACTTCTACTTTTCACTTATTTTAGGCATGTTGTAATAAATTACTGTAATAAAAACTTAGAAGTAAACAATAGCATGAAGTTTTGGAAGGAAAGGTTACTAAACAAATTGCTCAAAAATCCACTAGAACCTCTTATGCATTTACCATTCACATGGCTTTAAATAGGGCTGCTCACAATGCTATACTTACAACATTTAATATGGTGAAACATTTTACATTTAACACAATACCTCTAATAATGGTTGAAAACATTTCAAATAAAATTTTACTGGTAAATTATGGTCTCAGATTTTGCTTGAAAATAGGTACAATTCATGATATTGTGTTAAATGTAAAATATTTTACCATGTTAACTGTTATAAGTATAGGATTGTGAGAAGCCCTATTAAACCATTTTAAATATTGGATTGATAAGAGCTCCTAGCGGATTTTTTGATCAACTGGTTTTATAACCTTTTCTTCCAAAACTTCATGCTGTTGTTTACTTCTAAGTTTTCATCAAATTAATTTATCACAACATGCCTTAATTGAATGAAAAATAGAAATTGTGTAAAAGTTTGGCTACTGAGTGTCTTGTTGACCTTCAAACTTGTAAGGAAGAGAATCATGATGAGCTTATTGACAACTGTCATTACATTATTATTACTGTCATCCATCGTGTTATAAGTTATAAAAACATTTAAAAAAACACAAACACAATCAAAACACAAACTACGGGCAAGTAACTTAACACGACAATAAATAAAACGGTGACGAACTTATCTGGTCTGTAGCATGACATCATTCTCCATTCAACAGACCTAGTAACAGACTTTCAACCATGTTATATAGTTTTAACATGATAAAAGAAGAAATTATTTCTTCATTTAACATTAGTTTTTCCACTTAACACGCTTTAACATGTTAAACTAAAGATTATGAATACCCCTAATGACTAACCTAATACCACAAGTGATTCTTGAGTTTACTAAGCGAAAAATAAACTTTTTCCTTTTAAATGTTTGTTAGTTTTGAAATCTTGTAACAAAGTTCTAAGACAAAAAGTGCATAAGTTGTTGTAGCTTGTGCTGGTGGTACAAACGACAGCACGAGGCAATATGAGGTGTTGATGCGTTCGTAAAATATTTATACATTTTGTCAGGTTGCTTTCGACCGGTTCTGGAAGTGAAAACAAACACGATATTAAGGGACAGATTTTCAATTTGTATTAGTGTTATTACTCCAAAAAGTGTTTTTTCCCCATTTTTCAAGATATGACAGTTTTTTAAAAAAAAATTATCTTCGAATTAACCAAGTTTTATTTTCATTATAAATAATACAAATTTAAAGTCGAAAAATGACACAGGAAATTGTAATAAAAAAAATAAAAATGTGCAATGACAAAAGTGAAAAAGATCTTATGCTAGATCTATACGTTTGTCACTTGTCACAAATACAAACAAACTCAATATTTGTTCAAGAATTTTTATCAGAAAATTAAAATTAAATTATATTAATTATCTAGACATGTAATTTCTTCATAAATATGTATTTTCTATGTTGAAAATATATATAAGTTACGGTACGGGAGTTACGGAG
>NW_027110990.1:423704-425712 GCF_000696795.3 Halyomorpha halys | reverse complement strand
TTTTTTTCCTTTTGTAACTATGTGTTTGTATCTTTTTTAGCCCTGACGAAGCCCTGCAACGTGGGGCGAAACGTTGGCTCAATAAAATAGTATAATTCTACTATTTGAGTTTTTTTGACCGCACCCGGACCATATTCCTTTCAACAAGAAAGAATAAATTGCTCCTTAGGAGCCACGTTATTTTTTACTTGGAAATAACGAAAACCCCGAAACAATATGCCCACAATATACCCTAATATAAATAATTATCGAATTATAACCACTGGCTAATACTTTTACATGTAGATAACAGAAAACCTAGGGGCGTTACCTTCCACCTGTTTAATTATCGAAATATTAAGTAAACATAACAAAAAAAAAAATAGGTAAAAGTAACAAGTTGAAGCCCGTGTATATGCATAAGAATGAACAGAAGAACTATATGTACAAAAGTTTAATGATAAGAAGAAATATATGTTCACAGAAAGAAAAGTATTCATATCAATTAATAAAACAATGAGAAGGTTGACTTAACTTTAATTTAAATTTTTAACCTTATCAATTATTATTTACATTACTGCACAAAGGAATATAAAAGTGACATTAAAATAAAATTTAGTTCGAACGCAAGGATTTCCGATATTTCCTTCCGGTCACCGTATCACCAGAATTATAGAGATATAATCTCTAACGATGTAATGCCACAACTCTCCTATCCAGGACGTGTTTAAGATTCCCCTTCACAAAGCCCACTCGTCTAAACATATCGCTCGTGTTTTTGTTTTTCCCCATAATCCATTTTGTCTACGCAGATATCGCCAGTGTTTTTATCTTACCATGGCAATCGTAACACCAGCCAGTCCAAATAACACATCTCTTTACATCGGGACCTTCCCGTGCATTACTCCAGGTACCCCGATTGTATTTTAGAATAATATTTACTTAGTGTGGAAGGAGGGGAGTTAATTGTGAGATTTTTCTGCTTATTAATAACACTTATATTTCATAAAACCAAGTATTAGTCCCAGGAGAGGCAGATCGTGTTAGTATGTTAGCTGAGAATTATATTGTTCCAAATTAATACTGATTATTTAATTTGTCTATTGGTCTTAACAAAGCATTGGGTGGTCTCGTAGGTAACGGTATAGCAGTCTCATAATGGCATATCTAGTGACGTCTTCCAGCTGCTTCCCTCATCCAGGTTGTTCGGTGAGCGAAATGGTGAAAAATACTTTTCGTCCTTGTAAACGTTGCTTCTCGCTCAGAGGCTGGTCAGTATGTCCTCGCCTGTGGTGTGGTACTAGAGACAAGTCAGGTCCTGCCTTGCATGCCACGATAGATAATCTAGAGCGGCATCGCAGTCGCAGTGTTTTCGGGGTCTTCCGGAGCACGCGGCAAGAGACTGGATCAGAAAATGAGACGCCTGACCCTTTACATAAAATCAAGGAAGCACCGCAAAATTCACACTACATAAATACGGCACCATTCACACCATTGCCTATACGCCAATTTTCAATTGTTTGTTGTAAAAAACAATACAATTTTCAGGCTATTATAAAATGAATTTTAAAATTTCGCAATATGAACGCTATTAATTAAATAGAATTCTAACATTTTGATTTAGGCCAGTGATTTCCAAAGAGGGCGTAACCGCCCCCTAGTGGGCGCTACAGCGATTCAGTGGCGCGGTGATGGCCACAGGGGCATTTGAGGGCGATGAATAACTACGTTGTCACGGTTAACAATATTAGTTCTGCTCTAATAGAGCCGAGGATTACAAAATTGCTAGCAGCACACCATGTCCTTCTCATTCAGATGGTTTCAAATGTTTTAACTTTTTGTTTATATTACATTCTATTCTGAGTTGTATTGCATTATGAAAAATGTATGTAACATTAATGCATATATCCGTCATAATAATTGCTATTAAAGTTAAAAAAAAAATAATTTCCAGGGGGCGCAGTGGAAAAAAAAGTTTTGAAACCACTGATTATCCTCATAAAAGACAGGAAACTGCTCGTCGATTCCG
>NW_027110990.1:417909-423294 GCF_000696795.3 Halyomorpha halys | reverse complement strand
TATCATGTCATAATATCACTTACAGCAAATTTACTTGGTGCGTATATATGTATACAGTTGTAAATATCAATAAATAAATTACTAAAAAAAAAACAACAAAAAAAAACACTGATTTAGGCCAAAGAACGATTTTTTTAGTAGGTACATAATTCCTTTGCCAAACAGTTGTAACATCTGAATTTACTTCTTGAATTGTTTTCTATAAATATGAGTTTTTATTGTACAACTAATTGGTATTTAGAAATGTATGTCTTGTGTACTGTATTAGTTTATCATAGATTATTTTTTTTACTGGCCAACACAATTATCGTTGTAAAAAATTAAATAAATTTTCTTATTCGTTGCTTTTATTTATTTATTTTTTTTTAATTTATTATTATTTTTTTTTTAAGATTCTAGACCCAGCACAACCAATCCCATTAACTCTAAACTCTACTTCGCCTTCCTGCCATACACCACAATAAAGTCTCATGACTTCAACTCGAAAATCGTTAAGTTCAGTTTCAAATATGCCACTGTTAACAAAAAAAGACTGCTTCCAACTTGTTTCAAAGCAAAATTTGTCACTCTTCAAGAAAACGATTCGAAGGAAACCTTTAAAAAAGAATGGAACAACTAAACTTATGGCGCTTTTCAAGCAATATAAGTACAATTTTATTCCGGAACATCTTTTCTCCTGTGAAAAATTATGGAAAATGAAGATGTGCCACTCTCTATAGTGATGCTCTACTATCTTTAGAAAACATTAAACAAAATATCTGAAAAACACTTTCCCAAATACATTATTGGACAATCGAGCATTCAAAAAAATTTAAGTTTTTGCAACAAAGCAAAAGTTCCATAAAATTAATTAAAATGAAGATTCGTTTCCTTTATTTACTTTATTCGTTTCCAGTGGGGCAAAGTAATTCGTTACTTAATTAAATTAATTGTTTTAGGACCACCTGAAATGAGTTTGCGAGTTAAGAGTGATAGAAAGTAATCTTAAAGTTATTTTTATGGGTTCAGTTTCAGACATTGGACTATTCTATTTTTATCACTTTGCATGAAGACATCGATAGTACTATTACTTCGTTAAATAATAAATTTTAGGAATATATATAGTACACGAGCCGAGAAGAAAAAAACCAGTTATCTCCCCCTAATTTTTGATTACTTTAATGAAAATTATGTATAATTATTAGTCAAAACTGATGAGTGTGCCAAGTATAGGTAGGGGGAATAAAAAATGGCGGCTGCTTTAAAACCTTAAAAAACATTAATTTTCCATTCGGAGCTCTATATCTTTACAACTAGCAACAACACTAGAAAATCTGAATGAACATTATACAGTGAAGAGCAAATTTTCTGAAATAAGAGCCATAATAGAGCTATTTACGTCCAATAGTTCATTTATGAAGAACTTTATTTCAGAAACCATATGACCTACAGATGTCTGTCAGCACTCAAATTAAAGCTAGTTAAATTTAAAATTAAAATTAAAATAGTTAATAATGTTTATCTTTGTAGGAATAGTAGTTTATATGGTATTTGACAAAATAAACTCACAAAATGTTAATTTATAGTTGTTCGTAAAAAATGTTTGATTTTTTAAAAAAATATATCTCTAGATCCATAAGATTCTCATATGTCTGCCAACACTCAAAATAAAGGAAATTTAACTTACTATAACGTAGTTTATGACACTTATCTTCGTAGGGGTAGTAGTTTTTATGATATTCACATATGAATATAAATTTGGTAAATGAAAATTTTTCTGAACAACTATAAATCAATTTGATTTAACAAATTTCATGGAAACTATTACTCTTACGAAGATAAACATCTTAAATTACTTTTAAAATTTGGCAAATGAAAATTTATCCGAAGTAAAATAAGTCGATTTATTTTAGCAAATATCATGAATACTACTACTTCTTCGAAGAAAAATGTAATAAATTACTTTAAAGCTCATTAAACTAGCATTTATAGTTGTTCGTAAAAAATGTTTGATTTTTTAAGAAATGTATCTCTAGGCAAACATACTACTACCAACACTCAAAATAAAGAAAATTTAACTTACTATAAAGTAGTTTATGACCCTTATCTTCGTAGAGAAAGTTATTTTGTAAGTGAACAACTATAAATCGATTTATTTTAACAAATTTCATGAAAACTATTACTCCTAAGAAAATAAATGTCATAAACCACTGAAACAAAAAATTCGAGGCGGGTATTAAATGCCTAGGATGTGACAGCAACATTTTCGATGAAATGGACTCACTGCACATTTTTTTATTCTCTCCAAAACGACTCCAACAATTTTTATTAAAGTCACAATGTCAATGTAGATTAAATGTTCTTTAATTAATATCAGTTAAGTGTTATCCTCATTGAAATAGTTTAATGTGGCTCATATTTAAACTAAGTTTTAAAAACCTTTCTCTAAACAGTACTCATTTAAAAAAAGAAAAAGCTAATGATTGTATTACGGATTTGTTATTTTTTGTGCGTTTTTGGCAGGAACAAAATTCATTTTCATCTCGAGAAATCTGAAAACACGAATTTTTGTTATAATAGAAAAATAAAAATATTATGTTCATAATTTTCGGCTTCGATTTTATTCAATAACTAGCTGACTCGGTATTAGCTATATTTGAGGATGGATGTAGATTTAATGAACCCAATTGATAGTTTGTTGTAAATTTATGTATTTAGTTAGATTAAACATACACTTATACTTTATTATTATTATTATTTGATGACATAAATTGAGCCAATATATTCGATAACATTCCTTTTTAGCATCTCATGAAAGAAAGATTTAATTTGAAATAAAAGTTTAATCATTTAAGTTTAATCTGAAATAAATGGCATATCGGTAGGTATCATAGGTATACACTGTAAATTTAAGGATTATATTTAATGAATAAAATCAATAGATTTTTAAAGTTTATTATATTTTTTAGTTAAAATTAAACATTTTGAAATACTTTGTTTTTTGTTTGTTATTTTTGAAAGGACGTTTAACAGCCTGGTCATCAACGCCCGTTGGTTGTTGGCTTTGGTAAGGCCTAGTTGTTTTAGTCATAGCTTTGGTATGGTGAACTGATCCGCACCAATTATAATTAAATTTGTGGCAATTATAATTTGTTTAATAATCGTTACGATATTGAAAGGGTGGTGAAAAGCAGATAACTGACTGTTCTAATTTTAAAAATATGCAAGCTAAATAGATAATTATAATAATTAAAGGCTGGTTATTAAGTTAGTCTGATGGATGAATTTAATGAATTTTACAATTACAGATTTGCCGTTTCTCAACGCCATTGGGACATTTGTTGGTAACCCTAACTGGTTCAGAGTTCATGTGTAGTGACGACATTCTTCAAAAATGTGTTTGACGGTCAGATTGCTATTACATTTTGAACATTTTGGAGGTGCCTCTCTTGTTATGAGGTAGATGTGTGTCAGTCGGGTATGTCCTATTCTGAGTCGGGTGATCACTACTTCTTCACGGCGTCTACTTCGGGTTTATGTAATCGAAGACTTCACATCTTTCTTTATAGTTTTCAACTTACTGGGTGGAATTTCATCCCATATTGCCTTCCATCTTTAATTAATAGATTCCTTTAAAGGGTGAGCAAGTTCCTTTGCAGTTAAGATTGCTGCGGGTCTACCTGGGAGGACTAGCGCTTCTCTAGCAGCTTTGTCGGCCATCTCATTTCCCGTAATTCCAACATGCCCGGGAGCCCAGATGAAGTAGACTGATTTATCTATTTGGTTTAGCATTATTAAGTATTCATGAATTCGTTGAACAAGTGGGTGAACTGAATACATTATATCTAGTCCTTGAAGAGCGCTAATGGAGTCCGATATTATTACTATATTGCCATTTGGTATATTTGTCATACAAAAGTAAAGGGCGGATGCTATGGCACTTAGTTCTGCGGTATATATATCAGAGAGATGATGCAGTTTTCTCTTATGGGTTGTGGTTGGGGTCACAAAGGCAGATCCTGTTGCGTTATCTGACTTCAAGCCATCTGTATATATATATAGCGGTATGTTCTGGTAGAGTTTATAGCAGTTCTAGGAACTTTACTTGATATTTTGACATTGTGTATTTTGTTTGCGGTATTTAGATAGTTGGAGATTTACATTTGGACGTTGGTAGGTCCAGCGGGGCGTGTTATTTTTTTGTATGTTGGTGGCTATTGCTTTTAATTCTGTGACAGTGGCCGATAATCGTTCAGCGAGAGAGAATGTACTTATAAGTTGGATGCGAGGGCTGCAAGTATAGGCGGGAAAAATAATTTGTAGCTAATAGTTGTCGTCTAAATACTTTATTATTATGCTTAGGTAATATAAATTGAACCAATACATGCTATAAAGATGCAATCATAATTTTTTTTTTTAAGAAAATATTAATAGGTTCAACATTACTCAACCAATCCACACCATACTTTGCAATGGTTTAGGTAAAGATAATACTAATAATAATAAGTAACATTAAGATTTAATAACATATATAGTTTTGAAACAAAAACTCTTACTGTGCTACAATATTAGTAATATATACAAACAACAGAGCCGGGGATTTCATTATCGTTAAGCCTTTCCCTAGCGAAAAGGAACATTTTGAATAAAAATCCACGTAAACAGACCGAAGGAAGTGTGGTAAACGATTTTTAGAAGTAAAAATTAGTATTTAAAAAAAAAAATAAATAACCTCGAAGTAGACCGATTTACTTGGAGTTTATTTATTTTTTTTATATAGTTATTTATAAGTTCATTGTGCACAAATTTACAGAAATGCCCCTTGTGAATTGGTCAAGTAATAACAAAATCTATTGCGGACAAAGATTTAACAGCTCTCATTTATATATAGAGAGAACAGAAGATGCTGTGATAAGACGGTAGCCATAGTTACGTATCATCCTTAAGACTGGTCCGATTTTGGTGATTTTTTTTTTCTTTGAGGCAATTTTATTTTTCATGTATATACTACCTAAGATATGACCAGTTTTTGAAGAAGAACTATTCCTGTGCCTAGTAATTTTCAAAATATTAAAAAAATTCAGACGGAGTTACTATACAAAGTGCTTTAAAAGATTTTTAGGAGTGAAACAATGTTGATATTCGTTTTCAGCATCTCGACAAACCCTTATATACGAATTTTCGGAAAAATCGAAAAATAAAATTTTTTAGTCCGAAATTATCACCTCAGATTTCTTTTTAAAAATCTAAAAAATGGAAATAACACTGTTGTTAATACTGCTCGACCGAACTACACCAAACTTGGCAGTTTCTTAAGGCTCTAAAAACTGCACCAAAAGGCACAAAGCGGGTCTAATTAAACAAATTAGAATCGGAGATATAAAATAAAACGTGAGAATTTTTTCT
>NW_027110990.1:415005-417414 GCF_000696795.3 Halyomorpha halys | reverse complement strand
GCTAAATAGAAAATTTTTCTTATAACTATTTCTTACATTTTATGATTAAAATAAGAAATTGGATGATTTTTAGAGAAATTTAGCATAAATATGATCTGTATTTAGAAATCTGCATATTTACCATATTAAATAGATTAGGTATTGATCAAGCGTTCATCAATCTTCTCGTATGTTATATATTGATATTTTATTAATATTATATATACTTTTTAACAGTCGAATATAAGGGGATATAGTCACAGAAATGACACCTCTAACTAAATAAAATGTTCTTATTAAAAGAAAAAAAATAATAATAAAATAAATAGATAAGAATAATGCTTCATAATAAAAGAGGAAAGTAAAATTAATAACAAAAAATAATGATATTGGTACCCTTGAATAAAACAAACAATTGTCTTCTAATAGTAAACCATATAACAAGATGTAATGTTAGTTAAAATTAATATAGGTGTGTTTGAATTGAGTATCTATGTCTCTTATGATATATTTTCATATCCTCCGTTTAAGAGAGAATAGCAACTGTGATATCTCTACCTATATATATATATAAAAGAGAGATGATGAATCTTTGTACTCAATAGGCTTGGTTATTACTTGACTGATTTACGTGGGGCTTTTTTCTATATAGTCCATTTCGCCGTTGGAAGGTTTAAAGATGATAAAAATCATGAGATTTTTGAGTAGAAAAAAGTTTATGAACAGAATTAAGCGTAAGGCTCAGAGTAAAGCAGTTCGGTTAATTTTTTTCAGAAAAAATAAATCTATATTCGTTTTCAGGGTTGGCTCAGACTACTAAATACAATTTTTGGAAGAAATTAAAAATCATTCATTTTTCACTTAGATTCCATCCCTGCATTTTTTTCCCCTCTTTCGACTATTTTTCACATAATCGTTAATAACTCCACTCCCTTTTATCGGATTGTCACATTCATAGAAATGTTGGAAAGCTGAATGTCTACTCTTATAGCAGTAATCGACAAAAGTTAAATTTGATGGGTTTCAATTGAGGAAAAAAAAATCTCACGTTTTATTTTATATCTCCGATTCTAATTTGTTTAATTAGACCCGCTTTGTGCCTTTTGGTACAATTTTTAGAGCCTTAAGAAACTGCCAAGTTTGGTGTAGTTCGGTCGAGCAGTATTAACAACAGTGTTATTTCCATTTTTAGATTTTTAAAAAGAAATCTGAGGCCGATGTAGGACGAAAATGTCGGACTAAAAAATTTTATTTTTCGATTTTTCCGAAAATTCGTATATAAGGGTTTCTCGAGATGCTGAAAACGAATACCAACATTGTTTCACTCCTAAAAATCTTTTACAGCACATTGTATAGTAACTTCGTCTGAATTTTTTTAATATTTTGAAAATGACGAGGCACAGGAAGAGTTCTTCTTCAAAAACTATTCATGTCTTAGGAAGTACATACATGAAAAATAAAATTGCCTCAAAAAAAAAAATCACCAAAATCGGACCAGTCTTAAGGATGATACGGCAAAGTTAGTCGTTATCAAATACGTAACTATGGCTACCGTCTTATCACAGCATCTAATATGGTAAATATGCAGATTTCCAAATACAGATCATTTTTATGCTAAATAGAAAATTTTTCTTATAACTATTTCTTACATTTTATGATTAAAATAAGAAATTGGATGATTTTTAGAGAAATTTAGCATAAATATGATTTGTATTTAGAAATCTGCATATTATCATATTACAGAGATTAGGTATTGATCAAGCGTCAGGTTTACCTAAAAGATTATTTATGTTATTAATTATATATTTAATATAATGATTTATAATAGATATTAATATTTTATTAATTTGTGTACAAATAAAAAAAAATATTAAGCTATAGTTTAATCTTTTCTGCTTATTATACCGATTACTTAAATATAAAGTAGAACATTAATAAAGCTAGTTTCATATATACTTGCATTTCTTTAAAATACTAATTTTCGCTCCTAAATAATCGTTTACTGGTCTGTTTACGAGCATTTTTTTTTTCAAAATGTTCCTTTTCGCCATGGAAAGGTTTAAAGATAATCTCCGAATTTTCGAAGAATATTTTGATAAAAACTGGGAATTTAATATAAAAAATGAATTAGCGGACTTTTTATTATTTCCAAAAAAATAATTTACTACACTTTGATATGCCAATCAGTCTTAGTTGTTTGGATATTGTACTAATATTGAAGCATAGTGAAAGTTTATGTTTCAAAACTATATATGTTATTAAATCTTAATGTTACTTATTATTATTAGTATTATGTTTAGTTAAACCATTGCAAAGTATGGTGTAGATTGGTTGAGTAATGTTGAAGCTGTTAATATATTTTTTTAAATTATGATTGCAACTTTATAGCATGTATTGGTTCGATTTATGTTACCTAAACATAATAATAAA
>NW_027110990.1:412573-413040 GCF_000696795.3 Halyomorpha halys | reverse complement strand
GGGTGGTTCCTTCCCAAGATTTTCAAGTGTATATGAAACATACTACATATTTACCTGTTGTATTATTTTGTACAGTTCTAAATTACAATAAATAATAAAAAAAAAATAAAAAAATTTACATCGTATACCTATGATACCAACCGATATGCCATTTATTTCAGATTAAACTTAAATGATTAAACTTTTATTTCAAATTAAACCTTTCTTTCGTGAGATGCTAAAAAGGAATGTTATCGAATATATTGGATCAATTTATGTCATCAAATAATAATAATAAAGTATAATCTAACTAAATACATAAATTTACAACAAACTATCAATTGGGTTCATTAAATCTATATGCATTCTCAAATAAAGCTAATACCGAGTCAGCTAGTTATTGAATAAAATCGAAGCCGAAAATTATGAACATAATACTTTTATTTTTCTATTGATAAGAAATTGGATGATTTTTAGAGAAATTTAGC
>NW_027110990.1:404869-405387 GCF_000696795.3 Halyomorpha halys | reverse complement strand
TTATTTTGTCAAATACCATATAAACTACTATTCCTACAAAGATAAACATTATTAACTATTTTAATTTTAATTTTAAATTTAACTAGCTTTAATTTCAGTGCTGACAGACATCTGTAGGTCCTCTGGTTTCTGAAATAATGTTCTTCATAAATCAACTATTGAACATAAGTAGCTCTATTATGGCTCTTATTTCAGAAAATTTATTCTTCACTGAATAATTTTCTTTCAGATTTTCTAGTGTTGTTGGTAGTTGTAAAGATATAGAGCTCCGAATGAAAAATTAATGTTTTAGAGCAGCCGCCATTTCTTTCCCCCTACCTATACTGGCAGACTCAACAGTTTTGACCAGTAATTATACATAGTTTTCATTAAAGTAATCAAAAATTAGGGTGAGATAACTGCTTTTTTTCTTCTCGGCTCTTGTACTATATATATATATAGGCAGCATGGGTGTATAAAGCATTTCTCTCTAGTTATTTCTTCTCAACATTTCCAACCCACAAGCATCTCACCCAGCA
>NW_027110990.1:403366-404819 GCF_000696795.3 Halyomorpha halys | reverse complement strand
TATCACTCTTAACTCGCAAACTCATTTCAGGTGGTCCTTAAACAATTAATTTAATTAAGTAACGAATTACTTTGCCCCACTGGAAACGAATAAAGAAAATAAAGGAAACGAATCTTTATTTTAATTAATTTTATGGCACTAAAAAAATATGCAGTGAGTCCATTTCATCGAAAATGTTGCTGTCACATCCTAGGCATTTATACCCGCCTCGAATTTGTTGTTTCAGTGGTTTATGACATTTATTTTCTTAGGAGTAATAGTTTTCATGAAATTTGCTGAAATAAATCGATTTATAATTGTTCGGACAAATTTTCATTTGCCTAATTTATATTCATAGACTATCGATTTTATTCATTAAATATAATAAACTTAACTGGCAAGAAATGTTTCAAATATAGACCAGAAGAGAGTGTTATAATTTGAAAACAATCGTGTATAAATCATGCATTCAAAATTATTTACATTACTACTTATGTGTTGTACTTCAACATAAATATGAACTCACCCTTTAATTAAGAATCAGAACAAGGTTATTCAAAATGTGTCTTTATTCCTTACTAAAGTTTCAGAACTAAGTCCATCGGACAAATTTCTTCACTGTTTCTTAGAGCGATGTTCGATACTGAATGACTCGAGGTAAGTAATAAACGCTATAAAGATATGTAAATTCCGAGATTTCTAGTTGCATTAAGTTTTATTCTCACGTGTCAGCCACTCCCTCCTAAACTTAGGCAGTATTGCTCAATATTATTATTTCTTTTAGTAAAAACCATGTGAAACGAATTGTTTTTTCCTTACATTCATAGTAAAGGTCATGAGAGATTTTGTTTTAATCCTCTTCAACAAAAGTTAACGAATCATCATTCAAAGTACAGGATCTATAAAAAATTGTTGTTGTCAGGACCTGAAATCCAACTTGTCTAACGGGTAGAAAAAATTATTCGTGTTGGAACAAACGTATTATGTTAAACTAAAACTTGCTTTGGAGGTGCTTCACAAATAAAGGTGACCACACTAGGGTGGTTCTTAAAAAAGTTTTTTTTTTTGTTTTTTTTTAATAATTTGTTTATTGTTATTTACAACTGTATACACATATATACAACAAATAAATTTGCTGTAGGTGACATAGTGACATGATAAAAACATGTGGAGAATCTACCCATTGATAGAACTCCAAAAACATTTCTAGAGGAGAAGATCTCGAGGCCATCTTCTTTTCAGACGCCAAGAAGGATTATTAGGTAATGACGGAGAAGCCAGGTTAGAAACAAGTGGATTTTGGTGGTTGAGAAGTTTATTATGGAAGGAACGGTATCTGGTTCTGGCCAAAACGGCAACATATGGAATATTAAGGTCGTGATGGATGACTTGATTTGTGACAAAGTAAGGAGCATTAAGGATTTTACGAAGGATTTTGGACTGTAAGGATTGGATTCTGGAGGAATTTGATGGT
>NW_027110990.1:397884-399646 GCF_000696795.3 Halyomorpha halys | reverse complement strand
AATTCAGGAAAACTGGCTAAATTCCCAACTTCAGGAGGTACTTGTGTGCGATTCTTATCATCTAGAGTTTTTAATGCTCTATTGTCGGTCCGTTTCTTGTATAAGTTTTTGTATACCTCGCACCCTCTGTAGTTCGCCGGATGGTTTTTCGTCCACAGTGCACATATGGCAGGTTCCTCCCGTGATTTCAGGCAGGTGTTTGATGGATGAAGGCCGGCACATTTAACGCACCTGGATTGGTGATGGCAGTAGCTCTTGGTGTGTCCCAAGTCTTGACAGTTAGTGCACTGCACTATTATGGACTTCTGTCTGGGCTGCTCAAAGCGTACCGTTGAGTACACAAGTCTTGTTACTTGAAATATTTCGCTGTTGTTCCGAGCAGGCTCTAGGTCTAACTTACCTTCATTACTTCGTGGAGGGAAATGGTTCAGAGCCATCTCACTATGTCGGTGACTATACCACGAACAAAGTAATACCTAACGGGAGGCGGTCCCGTGGAGAGGAAAAAAAGGAGTAGATAGATAACAGCCTATTCATATGGAGGGCATTGGCTGTGATTTTTTTGAATTTATAAAATTAATATAGGGTTTGCTACCACTTTAATTTTTTTTTCACTTACCTAGATATGGAATATATAGTAAGGGAAAGCAGTGTGATCGTAAAAAAAAAGAATAAATAAACTTAAAGTGATGGTAGCAAATCCTAAAATTAATTATATAAATTCAGAAAAATCACAGCGAATGCCCTCCACGGTGTAATGCCTAACGGTAGTCCCGTAGAGAGAAAAGATTTTGAAGATTTCCATCTACCCTCATAAAAAAAACACATACACTTCTGTTCTTCTAGCCCTCTCTTCAGCTCGCAACCTTTTAAGGACAATTGTGGTGAATTTCTTCACCGTGTCCAATGTTGTTCCAAGCGCAGCATAAGGCTCACCATGTTTTCTGATATGATCTACACTTCACACGTTCCAGTCCACTTCTGTCTTTTTAGAAGAATACATACAAAAAAAATTGTTTTCTATAACCTTTGAGGTTATAGGTTATAGGACGATACCTGATAATAGTTCGTGTTAAGATTTTTGGCATGTTGAGGTGGATTCTTATGTTACCCAACTGTTGACTGGACACTGATCTTTTAGAGGCTACAAGTAAGTAATCTGCATTAACGTACTCACCAGTGAATGCTATTGTTTACTTGTTCTTCGAAAAAGACAGAAGTGAACTAGACAAATCTTGTGGATTGTATATAACTTCAGAAAACTTGGTGAGCGTTATGTTGAGTTTGGACCAACCTCGGACAGCGTTGAAGAAATTCACCACAGTTGTCTTTATGAGGTTTAGAGCTGAAGCAAGGGTTAGAAGAACACACGTGTGTGTGTTTTTAAGAAGGTTGGTGGAAATCTTCATAAGGCTCAGATAAGCCCTTACCTCCCAACACATGTTTGTTCCTTTCCCTAGGACAGCCCTTAGGCGTTACTCTGTGTAGAGCATTGGCTGTGATTGTCCGGAATTTATAAAATAAATTTTAGGGTTTGCTATGCCTTCCAAAGAAAGGAAAAACAGGTGTTGGAAGGTAAGTGCTTATTCGCGTCTTTTGAAGATTTCAACCAAACTCAACCTCGATTATGTGAGTGTACATGTCAGTGTTTTTAAGAAAGCCAAAACGACTGACATGGAATCCTCATACAAGACTAAAAAGACAAGAAACTGCTCGTAGATTCCGACTATTGCAACATTTACTAGACAAACGGTCTAAATTG
>NW_027110990.1:392271-397354 GCF_000696795.3 Halyomorpha halys | reverse complement strand
TGTGTATACAGTTGTAAATATCAATAAATAAATTATTAAAAAAAAAATAAAATAAAATAAAGTCAAGGATGGCGGATGTACAAGTGGTTCCAGCTATTGAACTGGGATTATATTATTTTTATTTAAAAAAAAAAAAGAAAATGAAAGGAGATTAAATATAAACTTATTATAAAAAGTAACAGCGAACACCTTTGACTTCTTAACAGCTCACAGCTGCAACTAAACAATCAACAATGTTGAAGATGCTACACAAGCGCTCTCACGAACCCTCTTTGATCTGTGTCCAAAAAACCAACTCTCGACGGCTGGGCAACGAGCTTAGGCCAACTCGTACCAGCCAAGCCAAGCCACCCATCCACATGCTTGCGCATGTCTGAGTTCGCCACGGCTTGGCCAACATGTAGATTACTACCATTACCATTACTATGGCACGATGAGTTAAGTACAATGTGCTGTATCTTCCAAAGTTTCGGAAATGAGCATTCAGGAATTGAAATATAAGACCATTTTTCGTATGCCACCTTAAAATCCACGTTTGGAATAACGTCCAATCCAGGTGCCCTGCCATCTTTGTGTGTGTGTGTGGGAACAACCAAGCTCAAAAACGAGAAGTCAAACTATACTAAAATTACTATTTAAGGAGGGTATATGTCTGGGATGTAACAGCGACGTTTTCGATAAAAATCGATCGACCCGAAGTGCTACTGTATGAAATCGATATTTCAAATTTTTTTCGATTTTCTGGAAATGGCTGTAACGAGTTTCGTTCAAATTCTGCTTATCAATGCACAAATAAATGCTGCTTAATATCAGCTTGGTCTTATCCTCTTGGATTTTTAAAACATGTAGTTCTAAAAAACTTTTAATTTTGTTGGTGAAAAATAGAAATAAACAGTTAGCAATAATAAAATTGTTAACAATAATAAACAAAGGATAAATACAGGATATTAAAGAATATTATAATTAACAAAAAGGAAAAATGAGATTCAATTTGAACGGGAAAATCCTAAATTAATAATAATTTCGACCAATCGATATTTACCGATTTGATTACGGCTTCGTTAATCTGTTGTATTCTTGGCAGGAACAAAGTTTATATTTGTTATTTCCATCTCAAAAAACCATAAAATACGAATTTTCAAAACAACAGAAAAAAAAAATTGTTAATAATTTTTGGCTTCCTTATTATTTTTATTTAGTCATAGTTATTTAGTCAGGAGAGTGTTAAGTGAAAGTTGTGTGATGCACGTACCATTTTTTTCCTTTATACAATTTATAGAAAAGAAGCTATACCACATTTTTTTTTTTAAATACTTTTTATTTCACCCGAAAGAAAAAAATAATTATTTTTTCTTAATAACTCGCAAGAAATGTATCAAATATAGCCCTTCAGATAGTGATATGTTTTGAAAACTATTGTGTATTTATCATGCATTCTGAATAATTTATATTACAATTGTTATGCAATTGGTTGTAATACAATAAAAATTTGTTTAAGATAAAATCATTCCAAATGAAATAAGCCAAGGCCTCAGAACCCTAAATCTAAGATTATCATTTTTTATTTTATTAGTAAGACTAATAAAATATCACAAAAATGTATTTTTTACATGACTAGTTGTGTTACTGTCGAAAAGGTTGTGCTAGATTAGATGGTTTTTATTCTAATTGAAGATGTGAGGTATATTATACCAGAAGGCCTCGATAATGCGTGTTCATACACTCTACTATTTGTAAATCGTCGCAGAATGGAAATTTCACTCCATATGGAACGAGTCTAGCGATCGTGAAGGGGAAGACAAGTCCTACGGGAACTAGCCTCAGATCCTTTTAGGAAGGAAACTAAACTCTGATGTGGACTAGCCTGCAATCGCGAAGGAAATCGTGTCGAGGTAGTTATTTTCTTGATTATTCTGCTTGTCCAGAAGGCATCGACTATGCGTCTTCAGTTTTTGAAGGTAAGGTAGTTAACAAGGAAGATGACTAGATAGGGTGAGACTAATGGGTAACAACCCCTATATCTCAGAGGGTAGTACCCTCGTTCTACTGGGTATTATTCCGATAAACATGAGGGGGGTATAGCAGACCTAGACGGTAGTGTCATTCAGAAAGGTGTATTCATCCTACTAGTACAAGAGCCGGGAAGAAAAAAAGGCAGTTATCTCACCCCATTTTTTTATTACTTTAATGAAAACTATATGTAATTACTAGTCAAACGTAATGAGTCTGCCAAGTATAGGTAGGGGGAATAAAAAATGGCGGCTGTTTCAAAATCTTAAAAAAAAATTAAATTTTCATTCAGAGCTCAGAGAGAATGAATTCAGCAGAAAATCTAAGAGACCATTATTTAAAGAAGAGTAAATTTTCTAAAATATTGGCTCTAAAAGAGCTATTTACGTCCAATAGTACTCGAGATATAGCTTTTTAAAAAGCAAAATTTCATAAAAATCTTCTGAAAGATTAGTAGTAAGTTAATTTATTTTGAGAAATCTATATCTCAGGAACTATGTCACGTACAGATGTCTATTAGCACTCACATTAAAGCTAGTTTAGTGGACCATAAATAAGTTTATGACCTTTACCTTCATAGGAATAATAGTTTTCATGATATAAAATAAATTGATTTATAGATGTTCAAAAACTTCATTTCAGAAACCATTGGATGTACAGATGTTTGCCAGCGCTCCAATTAAAGCTAGTTAAATTTACTACAAAATAGTTTATTATGTTTACCTTTGTAGGAGTAGTAGTTTTTAGATATTTGACAAAATAAACTCACAAAATGTTAATTTATAGTTGTTCCTATAAAATGTTGGATATTTGAAAATACATATCTCTAGATCCATAAGACACACATATGTCTGCCAACACTCAAAATAAATGAAATTCAAGTTACTATAAAGTAGTATATGACATTTATATTCGTAGGGGTAGTAGTTTTTATGATATTTACATATGAATATAAATTTGGCAAATGAAAATTTGTCCGAACAACTATAAATCAATGTATTTTAGCAAATTTCATGTAAACTATTACTCCTACTAAGATAAACAACATAAAGTAATTTATAGCTCATTAAACTAGCTTTAATTTGAGTGCAAATTGACATCTGTACGTCAAATGGTTTTGATATATGGATTTTTCAAAATAAATTCACTAACTACCGATCTTTCAGTACTTCCCATACAACATTTTTATGAACTGTTGCTTTTTAAAAAGCTATATCTCGAAAACTATTTAACGTAAATTACTCTCTAAGGGCTCATATTTCAGCAAATTTTCTCTTATTTAAATTACGTTCTCTTAGGTTTTCTTGTGTTGTTCCTATTTTTTGAGCTATAAAGCTCCGAATGAAAAATTAGTTTTTTTTTATCGCTTTGAAACAGCCGCCATTTTTTATTCCCCCTACCTATACTCGGCAGACTCAACAATTTTGGCTGGTAATTATACATAGTTTTCATTAAAGTAATCAGAGAATGAAGAAGGAGGAGAGGTCCAGAAAACATGGCCAGAATAATCCAATAAACATGGCCAAAATAGCACGAAAATGTACTGACCCAATATGTGTACTGTTTCTCACTGCCTCCCAAGCAGGAAATTCACACTTAGGCCAATCAAGTTGCCATAATTCAACTCTCGGCTATTAAACGCCATCGACATTTTACGTGTACGACTTTTGCTTTATGCGGATCAGAAAATTCTATTATAATGTTTGTTGCTTATAATAATACATTTATGCATATTGCAATGTAATACATGGTTATTGATTTGTACGATCAAAGTATTTACAAAAAAGTATTTATTTGCCAGACTTTAACAGTTCTTGTTGCCGCAGCTAGGCAGCGTCACGTCAGTATGTAATGGTCATTTGGCAGTTTAAGCGGTGATCTACAGATAGTACCATGGATGCGACATAACTATCGATTTTTCAAATTTCTCGTACTTTAAACCAATGATATATATGGCAGAAAAAAAATAAGTCAATATGTTTTCCGTTATATGTATATTTAATCCAGTTTCTACGCTCAAATGATTCCCAAGTTTTTCGCCCTTTTTTAAGTGAAGGTTTGTTACAATATTACACTCGGAAATGTATTATGTACTCTTAACCTTGCTAGTTATCTCTGATTGGTCAGTGGAGGGAAAGCCCACAACAGAAAAAAGAAGTAAATGTGAAGATGTTTTTCTATTCCTTTGTTTGTTTTTTTCTAGGATGACACATTACGTTGCTCCAAAATATGTAAATGTAAATGAGTTCTTATTTCTAAAAAAAGTTCTACACATTTACTATTCAAATCTAATTAATATTTACGTAAAAGTTGTTGGTTGTTACGTTGAAAATTACGTAACGTGTATGTAATCAATAAAAATACGTAAAATAGGTTACCAGAGAAGCCATGTAATAGACCAATGTAAATTAGAAGTTAGATAAAAGTAAATTGAGGTGTTTATATTATATGAGTGATATGGAACAACAAGTGAAGATCAAGGCAAGGCCAATTACTTGATGGGTAAGAAGTTTTTTTGATATACATTCTGTGTGTTTTTGGTTTTGATTTTAGAGCAATATAAATGCCAAAATTTCGTCTCTTCTTGACCTTGAAGACAGTTTTTCGAAAAGGAGATGAGATGGGACAGAATATACTGGAAGGCTGTTAGTTAAAACTTTACCGGGGCTACAATGTAGTCAACAAACGAACAAGTAACATTTAGCCAATTTATACTATTAAGATCCTGGAAAATGTTTCATCCAACTAACAAATGCTTAAACCAAAAAAGAAAAAAAAATTATTAGAAATTCAAAAGTAAGGTGTATCTTTTTTTCCAAGACCAACACTTGGCTCATAACTTTTTTTTTATCTTACGTTCCGTAACGAGCGTTACAATCAAAGAGGTAGGTCCGGTGATGGGTAATTTCAGGCAAGTTATCATTAATCACTAATACAACCATAACGTCACTCTCTATCCTCTACGTCTTACCCCTAATGTCCACAACAAGAACTTTATATATAATATATATATTAACCTGTTTACCTCAATGGCTCGTCCTGAGCGAATGAGGTAAATAGGTTAAGGGTGGGG
>NW_027110990.1:389699-390835 GCF_000696795.3 Halyomorpha halys | reverse complement strand
AGAAGCCAGGTTAGAAACAAGTGGATTTGGGTGGTTGAGAAGTTTATTAAAGAAGGAACGGTATCTGGTTCAGGCCAAATCGGCAACATATGGAATATTGAGGTCCTGACTATTGAATTTAAATAGCTCTTTTAGGGCTGATATTTTAGCACACTTACTCTACTTTAAATGATGTTCTCTTAGGTTTTCTAATGTTGTTGATAGTTTTCAAGTTATAGAGCTCCAAATGAAAAAATAATTTTTTTTAACGTTTTGAAACAGGCCGCCATTTTTTATTTCTCCAATTTATACTTGGCATACTTATCAATTTTGACTAGTAATTATACTTAGTTTTTTTTAAGTAATCGAAAATTGGGGTGATAACTGCCTTTTTTTCCTCCTGGCTCTTGTACTATATTTCAAGCTGATGATTTGGCCTTTTGAATAAAATCTTTGGAAGTGAATTGTCACTTGAGTAAATGAAAACAGACATCGAAATTCCATAAAATCCAACACCATGTCAACCCAACTTTTCCCAAATTTTTAAGTAAATTGGATCTGATGTTTTTGAAATGTATGTGAACTGAGGAAAACACATTTACAAATATGCTTAAGGAAAAGTATTTGATAGATTGTAATGAAATTGATACTACAACAATTTTTTACTAATTCCAAACTTCCCATAAAATTAAGCCAAATCGGATGAACCACTTTTGAAATATAACTGTGTGGAGGAAAATGTGTTTACGCATGCGTGAGCGGAATTAGTGGGCAGAATCTAATATAATCGATATGGGAATACAAAAACCGATATTTTAGAAAACCGGTAATTTTTCCAGAAAACCGGTTTTGAATTTTTATAAAAAAAATTTTTTGCTCGAATATTCTGTAATTCGAACAAAAAAATTTAACAGAAAATTTAGAGTGATTAAAAGCAGTTTTTGACTGAAATTATTTACTGCTCAATTTTATTCATAGTAAAAATGTTTTATGCAATTTAGTAGAACAAAGAAATAATAGTTGACCAGGATTAAATAACTTTAAAAACAATTATTCGTTTTTATGCATAATTTTCACATATAAGGATGTAAATATTTTTATAATAGTGAAACGAGTTATTCAGGAAAGGGTTCGAATAAATAAAAACAATATATTTT
>NW_027110990.1:381701-388617 GCF_000696795.3 Halyomorpha halys | reverse complement strand
TAAGGATCATTGTTCACTGACAATAGACATGTGAATGAAATATGATTTCAGAAAACAGAGGACGTCTAAATAGAAAATACTGTCTCACTTGCTACCGAACTAGGCTTAACCGTTTTTAAAGCCTGATATAATAATTCGATATTTTATAGAAAACCAAAATTTTCTACTAAAAACCCGGTTTTCGAATTTCATAATTTTCTCCAAAAAACTGGTTTTTAAAACCGGGTTTTAAAAACCGACAAACCCTAGTTCTAACCCACATCTGAAAATATCACCAAAATCGGATTAACAGTTCAATCGATTATGTCCGAATAGAAATATGACTACATATTCGAGACCGTATTTGTTCCTTGATGTCTAAAACATGAAATGCAAATTTTCGATTGTGAGCTCATGATTTTTTTTTAATAGGTGATTCAACGCAAGGCTTATTCTTTGTATTTGTTTTTCTTCAGTATCAAGAAAGGAAAACGAAGAATACTGCTACAAGAAACACAATGCCAAGGATAATATTGTTTCGATTTAAATTACTTTTTTTTTTGTTTTGTAGAATAATTTAATTTAATTTTGTAGCAACAGATTACTTAATATAAGGTAAATTGAAATCTATAAAAAGTATTACAATGCTATACTTTTCTTGAAGAAGACAAGAAAAGATATAATTGAAAGTTCTCATTGTTGGATAACCTTTAATAAATTATTAATATTCGTAACATAATAATTAATATGTACTATGTTATAAAATAGGTTTCTATTTTTACCCTTTTTTTTTTTTACCTTGTTTAAAGTTACAAGGGTAAAAAATCCGAAACTGCGCACTAGCCAATGATTTTTGGACTTTGGACTTATCCTCGACCCAACATTAATCAACTTATACGACTATCAAACAGCCAATCAGAAGCCAGCTTTCGGTCACGTGATCCATGACGTGAGATTTGAATTTAAATTTTAGCCTCGACCTAACCCTAATCACGCACGTGACCTTTAGGCCAGGCCTTAAGTCCATATAAGTCATGTGACCATTAGACCACGCCCATTTTTCGTCATGTGACCTATCCTTCTCTAATCAACCAATCCACACGCCACAGCCTTCTTGCTTTTAGCCGCTATTTTTTCGTTTGTTTATCTCTACCACCCATTGAAGGGTCAGATAACCACTTTTTATACTATAATCTTCCCCTTAGTTATCTTGCAACTTGAGACACTTGAAGTTTTGAAAGAGTCTGAATGATAAACTAGTTTATCTACTGTTTGGCTTAAGGTTTTTATAGGTACTGAGACTGCCCCAACGCCATTTTGTATATAGTTCACCGCCATTTTTTTTAAGGGTCTTGAAATCTTCTTCTTTTCGTTAGCTACAATTTCATTACGATTATTTGGGAAACAAAACAACGTTTAGATCCGACTCTAAACGGCTAAGCCCAAAAACATAAATCATGGTATGTAGAAATTTTTAATCTCCCTTATCTATTAATCCTTTCGAGTTGGAACTTTAATGTTATCTCCGTCTATCTTTAAAAGTAAACATAACTCTAACCACCTGCATATTCTTAATCATTAAGTATAAAAAATTTATGTACTTTGGACTTTTAAACCTTAAACCATAAACAATGATATGTAGAGTTTTATCTTCTAATCTCTTCAATGAATGTTACAAGGGACTTTGCTTTGGGCCTGTATAATCGGACCTCGATATCTTAAAAATTAACATCTACACAAGAAAATCTAAAGGAACATTATTAAAAGAAGAGTAAATTTGCTGAAATATTATCCTAAATGGAGCTACTTACTTCAATAGTTCTTGAGATATAGCTTTTTAAAAAGCAACATTTCGTAAAAATGTACAGAAAGATTAGTAGTTAGTTAATTTATTCTGAGAAATCTATGTCTCAGGAACTATGTGACCTATAGTTGTATATTAGCACTCAAATTAACGCTAGCTTAATGAGCTATAACGTAGTTTATGACTTTTACCTTCGTAGGAATACAAAACAAACTTATAATTAAATCCTGCATTTATACAATTTTTTTTTTCATTTTTGCAGGTTTTATTCCTCAATGGGTTGCATGGCTAAGTCAGACCGTCCCTCCACTTCTCTCTGTCCCACCAGTCTGTCTCCTCAAGTCCCCTGCTGGCCATGATCTCCTCCACGCAAATGATCCCTTCCAACGGACTTGGGGTCTTCCTCTCCTCCGTCTTCCTGGTTGTTCCCATTGCAGAAGTCTCTTCGACCATCTATGTTCTGGCATCCGCTGACAGTGCCCATACCATTGCAGCCTGCTCTTTCCAATCCTCTCCGGAACTCCTTCGGTCACCCCAAGCCTGCTCTTAATATCCTCATTCCTGACTCTATCCAGGCCGGTAATCCTCCAGAAATCCATCTCTGCTGCTTGTAGTTTGGAGTAGAGTCCTGGGTTGTGTTCATGTTTCTGCGGCATAGTTAAGTGAGGGCTCAACAATACCTCTAAAAATTTATCTCTTGTAGTCCTTAGAGATGACCGTATTCCAGAGGACTGCGTTTATACAAACATAAAATTAAAAACTAACATTTTTGCTTACGGTGCAAAATTCATGCAAAACAAACTAATGTTCAAAGAAATATTTAAATCATAGATGTGAGTAATAAAATATTTTAACCCAATAAACTAGATTTATTATTAATTTAAGGAAAGATAAGAAAACATTTTTTTTTAATACTTGGATGGTTAAAACGTAGTTGTTGAGAAATGTTTTAATCATGAAAATAATCCTGATGTTTAAGACAAAACTCTTTGTTAAAATATATTCACCTCTCATTTACTGGCACAATCAAGTTTAGGGGCTTTTATGCCAGAGAATTCCATTCATGACATCCATTCCATGAATGTCTGAAACCGACTGACCTCAAGTTCCACTTAAAAGGTATGATTTTTCACATTTTTTCTATTTCATTGATAATTGCTCTAACGATTTTTATAAACTTGGTATGAAAGTGTAAAATTAAATGGTCTTTAATGTCAGCTATGTCTTATACTCATTAGAACAATCTGACAGGGCTTAAATGCCAAATTAAAAAATAACCAGTTCCTATTGCTAGTTATAAAAAAAAAATATTTAAGAATTTTATGAATAAATAAAGGGATAATTTCGGGAGCATCCGAGAGAAAACGACCAAATTAGAAAATTTAAGCTTTCAAACAGCTAAAATTTACAATAAGAAGAACCTCTCCTCCAATGCAAAGTTAAGGCATTACAACGTAGTGGTGAGGCCTGTGATTTTATACGGGGTGGAGACCACATGCTTACCCAACTTGGAAAAGCTGCTAAAAATAGAGAGGAGGCTCTCAAGAAAAATCTATGGGCCCAGAAAAACACAAGAAGGTTACAGGCTAAGATCTAATGAATAGATCTACAAAAAAATCAAAGACCTGGAAACCGAGATGAGAATCAGAAGGCTGATGTTCTATGGGTACATGAAGAGGATGAAGGAGGAAAGATTGAATAAGAAGATTTTTAAAAAAAATTTTAGCTACAAAAACATGGGAGGATACATGAGGCAAATGAGAGAGGAACTAAAGAGACTTAAAATTTTGGACTAGAGTTGAGACTGAAGAGACTCATGAATTGTTTTGTAAGATTTATCTTTGGGTTCCCTAGGCACTCTCAAGTCTCCTGCTGGTATTCCGAGTTGAAGTGGCTCTATCCAACCTCCCGAAGGCAATACCTCCTTGGTGTTTTTCTATTCCAAGTTCTTAACATCAAAAAACCTACATATATCATAGATCTCCTCACTCTTCATTCATCCATCCACTCATTAAACACCAGATCCCATCCGAATGATTTATATATGCCCTCCTATAGAACCTCCTTCTTTAGCAAATCCTTCGTCATACGTGCAACCTCCCTCTGGAATTCTCTTCCCATCTCCATTCGCCAGTCCTCATTTATTCTCTCCTTTAAAGAACACCTATTCCTTCATTTATTGAATAACCAAACCTCCACACCTTTGTAATCAAATAAATAGGCAGTTATTGATTAACAGTAGTAAAGCCAATATACCAATGTAATTTCATTCTACTATCTGAAAATTTGTAAACGCTCGCCAGATAAAAATCTCACTATATGAACCATGTAATTATTCATAAAAGACATATGTCCCAGAATAAAGTTATTTTTTCATTCCATTTCAAAATTTCAGATACCGACTGTCTAGACAGAGATACGTAAAGGAAAACATTGAAAAATTCACCAATATTGGAAGAGGAAAAAAAATGGGAACGAAGTTGTCTTCAGAAAAGAAAGAAAGGCAGTCAAGGATCGTGAAACTGCAATGGGAAGAAAGAAAATCAAAGACTCCCAAAGAAGCCTAACCATTGGTATTGACGTGGTCTTAGTGACCGATATGTGATAAAAAAAATAGGGGAAATTTAAATACAATATTTTATAGCAACAAAAAAACATTCTTTTTTGTTCATAATTTTTGCTTTCTCTGGTTTTTAGAAAAAGACAAAAACAAAATTCTATAAGAGCCCACCAATCTACACAAAACTTCAGAACGTAAGTAGATTAGTAAGTGGCAGTTTTGTGATGTGCGCACTGCACCAGATTTTTACAAGAAGTGGCACAGTGTTAGGTATGAAAATAGTGGGCGTTTGAGGTTTACAGAATTGAAGAGGCACATAAGCGTCCTTAGGTCATCTCCCAGATGACATGCGACTACTGAAATGTTAATCTGTAAACTTATACCTTAGTTAAATCTCATACTATCAAAAAGTAACAGATTATTAATTATTGCTTTTTGTCAATAGAATTACACAAAGATATATTTTTAAGAATAACTTTATAAACAATGATGTATTATTAAAATTATTTATTTACATATTTTACATTAAAACAAAAATAAATAAATAGTTCTCATGAAAATTGGACTTTCATGTGGTACTAAAAATGAGCACCATAAATAATATCATATCAAAAATATTTACATTTTATGCAATAACATTATATACATGATTCGAATTGATATATACAATAATATTATCTATTAAGCAGGTTGAAATAATGTCCCCTCTTCTCTATTAACTCTTCATGGTTCCCTTCCTCTATCACAACACCAGACTGAAGAACAACAATCTTGTCTGCTTCACGAATTGTTGACAGTCGGTGGGCTATCACAATAGTTGTCTTACCAACTGAAGCATTTTCCAATGCTTCTTGTACAGCCTGCAAAAATTTTAAAAAAAAATAGATATACTGTAATATCCTCTTTTTTTATTAATAGTTATTTTTTATATATACATAGTTTTTAGTATGTTTTATTTTATGTATCAATGTTTAAATATTGTTCATTTGTTTTGTTGAACCAAAAAGCAAGTTTATCAATTTTCATCAGTCAAATATGGAATAAAAGTATGTTGTTTAAGATATAGATAGTAGCGGCATGCGTACTTCTGAAGTCTGTTGAATTGCTATTATGTTGAGAAGGTAGATTAAAATTTTTTATCAACTTTGTTTATTTTATATCATAATTGTATTTACAGTAAATTTAAGAAAAAATAGAGGTCGACAATAAGTACTAAGGGAAAATATACATGAAGCAAATAATAAAAACTCAAAACCATTGTGCCACAGTCGCTGTTTACAACAATGATCCAACATTGTGAACAAAGGAGGAAGGACACTTGTTATATAGGCAGGGAGAGATCATGTCTCCTGGAAGCAGGGAGGGGCTGACCATCCTTTATCTACTGTCAGTGGTGGACATATAGAGAAAGAACACATCAAGAGTTAAGAGTCATCCAAAAAGAATATATCATTGAAGGAAGAGAGTGACTTTGGAAAATGACGAAACTCTTTGTTTGGACCACCTGGAAGCAGAGATGACTGAATCCTTTGTTGACTGTTAGAGGTAGCATCTTGAGAAAGAAGAGATCAAGAACCATCAATCATCAAAGAAGATTATATGATTGATTAGCTTACTCTATGTAGGATTTAATTATGTTTGTAAAAGTAGCTAATTAATTTAGTTAAGTGTATTTGTGTTCTGATTGTCTGTAAAACCCACACTGAGATAAGAGTCAATAATACAAAATACAATTTAAAATAAAATTCTCATATCTATTTAATATTTAATCTTTTCATTTAAACCTTGTCATCTTCAAAGCTATATTTTAGATCTGAGAATATTAAAAACTACTAAATTTCCATTTATTTATTTTTAATAACTTTTGAATATTACAATATATATTAACAATCCTCTAAATATCTGAATTCAAAAGAGATTGTGATGATTTTTAAAATATATACAAAAAGATTCTATTATAAATCATTTTATGACATACCTTTTCACTTTCTGTGTCTAGTGCAGAAGTAGCCTCATCAAGAAGTAATATCTTCGGATTCCTGAGGACAGCTCTTGCAATTGCAATTCTCTGCTTTTGTCCACCAGATAATTTTGATCCTCTTTCTCCGACTGATGTATCATACGCCTGGAAAATTCACATAAATATAATTCGCATTCTGTTTCAATATGAGTCATAATTCACAACTCAACCTTATGAAATATGATCAATAAATGCATTTATAACGTCCTTGTTCAGTTATTATGTATACAATAGATGTAAATAGATTTCCCTCAATCATTTTGCATAGATTATAGATAGTCTCCGGGCATATTTATCTGCCTATACCAAATTAACCGATCAGTATGACCAAATCTTCTATTCAATTCAAAATGTTACGGTATACAGACAGACCATTCAACTTTTGGGTTCATCAACAATACAAAGTATTTACATATGGTAGGGACCTCATCTTTGAACCATTAACTCAGTGAAAAAGAAAATATTTTTATTTTGGTGCTCATTATACTTCTCAAATGCTCATCTCCACCATTTTTTAATTTATTATTATATTATTTATTTATTTATTTATTAT
>NW_027110990.1:375974-381231 GCF_000696795.3 Halyomorpha halys | reverse complement strand
ACGTTTCGGCCAATTCGGCCATCTTCAGGGACAATCTTAATTTACTATGAGACATATCATTTAACCCTTTTAAAAAAACTCCATACAGGCTATTCCGCCCAGGGGTTTACAATAGTTTGAAGTTTTATAAAGTTCTTTTTTTTTTTTTTTTTATTTATACATATGTATGTTTTATTTTCAAAGGATTCTTTTTTTAAATGTATGTACAATATAATCCCAAAACTTAACAGTTCTTTTCCTTTATTTTTTATACCTATATGGTTTGGGCTAGTAAAGGTTCCTTTTGAACCCTCACCACTATGTTATTATTTATTCCTAGTTCCAATTTTACTCTATGTGTATATAACTGAACGTTTCCAGTATTCGGCGAGAGATGACATTGATGATCAATGCTATACTTTATATGTTAACAATTAAATTAATAAAATAAACAAAACATAAAGTGATAAAACTTTGAAATACCTGAGGTAGCTTCATGATAAAGTCATGAATATTTGCTATTTTTGCAGCTTCAATGATGTTATCCATCGTAACCTCTTCTTCTAATCCATACAGGATATTTTCTTTTATAGTCATATCAAATAAAACGGGCTCTTGTGACACGAGACCCATTTGACTTCTCAAATATCTTACATTAATGTCATTGATGTCATTTCCATCGATCATCTAAGCAATAATAATTCAAAGTATCTTAAAATACATTAAAGGATTAAAATAGTTCATATTTTATATTTTAATAGGAATCTTCAAAAGAAACTAATATTCAAACTCACTATTTTTCCTCCGTTAGGAAGGTAGAACCGCTCTAGAAGTGAGATGATTGTAGATTTTCCACAACCAGAGTCTCCTACAAGAGCTACCGTCTTTCCTGCTTCAATCTTAAGATTCAACTTCTTAAGAATTTGCACGTTGTCCCTTGTTGGATACGAGAATATGATATCTTGAAAAACAATGTTTCCATTGATATCCTGAAATCAATGAAACAATCTTAAAATTTGTCCAAAAGTAATATATTGTACGAGGAGAAGATGGTTGGGAGTGTGGTCAAAGTGAAACACAAATAAGTTGGTGCAACCTATTTAATTGTGCCAACGTTTCGGCTAGAGTTTCTAGACTTCTTCAGGGCTAAGAACAGAACGAGATAACAACCACAGTAAGTATAGAAAATAAAAAAAGAAAGTATAAACAGAATAACATAAAATGAATAATTTTACAAAATAGAATTAATAAAATGAAGTGATGAGAGAAGCGGGAAATAAAATGTATACATAGGTAATTGAAAAAGTGGGTAAAATAACATAATTAAGGAAATGAAATAAAAATGAAGTTATATAATCCAAAGAAGTATAAACATATTAGTTATTAATAATTTAAAAATTGAAATATGGAAAGAAAAAGAAAATTGAGAGGAAGAAAATATAAGAAGCAAAATATAAGTAAAGTATACCATAAGAAACGAATAGCAAAAAAAATTTTTTTTTAAAACATCAATAATAATATAGTGAACATAACTTATAACGTGGGTAAGGAAAATAGATAAAAGTGGAGAAAAGAAGGGGTTGTAAAATAAAGAAAGGGGAAAGAAAAAAAAAGAATAAAACAAACCTTTTAGCTTTAAAATCAAATGCCTAATGGATAGTGCACCAATAACGGCAAACTCTGAATTAAGAAAGCCGTTACAAGAATGACTAAGTGTTTTTTAAGAGGAAACGTTACGAGAGGGTAAAAAATAAAAAGTAGAAAATATTTAGAGGAAGAAAGTGTGTGAGAGGGACGACAAATGGTTTTTGGAAGAGTTAAAAATATATATACGAACGAATGAATTACCGAATAACGAAGTACCGAAAGATGGATATTTAACAACAGTTAAAAAGAGGAAACGCATATAAGAGGGGGACGACAAATGTGTAAGAAAAAGTTTAAGAAGTGAAATTGTAATATCCTCTTTTTCGATAAATAGTTATTTTTTATACATAAATAGTTTTAGTTATGTTTTATTTGATGTATTAACATTCAATATTGTTCATTTTTTTTTATTAAACAAAAAAGCAAGCCAAATATGGAGTCAAAAAACATTATTCAAAGTAGTCAAGATGGCAGCGCTATTCTTTAGTAGAATCACTGCCATGTTGAGAAGATGGATTAAATTATTTTTATTTTTTGTTATTTTTCTGCCATGACTATATTTACAGTAAATTAAAAAATATAGGAGAAGAGGAGAAGTCAAAAAATAATCTACATCAGAAATTACAGAAAGTAACATAAAACTGTTATGCAACAATTGATGTTTGCATAGATTATTGAGGATTGGTAACAAACAAAGAAGAAGATACTTCTTTGTTTGGATCGCCTGCGGATTCTGGAAACTAGAAGAGTTCTTTGCTTACTGTCAGTGGTAACATCTTTAGATGTTAGAATAATCAGTCATCAAGTAAAATCAAATAATTTGTTACTTTGCCCAACATTGGATTTACGCATAAAAGTAGCTATTAACTTAGTTAGGTGTCATTGCGCTCTGATTTTCTAGAAAATCCGCCCTGAGATAGAGTCAATAATGTTTAATAATTTAAAATAAATTCTCATATCTAGTTCATATTTAATCAATTCATTTAAACCTTGTCACATTTCAGATCTAAAAATAGTTAAAATTCCTTATAATTATTTTAATAAATCTTGAATATTAAAATATTTATTCTAATAATTGATACTTAAACTTACAGGTTTAGCTCCTTCATCTGTCAATACTTTAACAGAAGTTTTAGTGTAGGCGATTCTGTAAAGTCTAATTATCGCCTGTCTGGCTGCTGGATATTGACTCATCAGGATCAAGGCAGGTCCAGCTAACATGGATGCAGTACTGAGTGCAGCCACAATACTACACAAAAATATTAACATTATGAACAATAAAATAATAATAAAGACTTAGGCAACCCGAAGATTCAATCCCGACTCCTTGCATGCTACTCATTATTTCATTAATTACTAATATGTTACGGGTCTGTTCATTATTAAGCCCTAAAATCTTACAATCCTTTCCTACTCACCGTAAAGCTATAATCTGAATTATATACACTCGGTACAGTTCCCTCTTCAGATGTTGTTTACCCTACTAAATTCTCTGATTAACTTATCCTTTTTGGTCTGAATACTTTAAGCAATACTGTATTTTCAAAAATCTTAAGGCAATGCTCTTCTCTTAGTGTAAGAAGCTACATTTTGCAACCGTAAAGAACAGTGGGAAGGATAGTAGCTTTGTAAATTCTAATTTTTAAGTTAATGGACAGAAGGCATGAGCTAAACGATTTCAAAATTGGAAAATAACAAGCATTTCCTGCCTTTAACTTCGCTTTTATTTCCTCATCAATTTCTTTTTTTTTTTCTACTTGCTATAGAACTTAAATACTTAAAACTTTATACTTATTATAGAACTTAAATACTTAAAACTTTCTACTTGGTATAGAACTTAAATACTTAAAACTTTCTACTTCAACAAATACCTACGTGACTGAAATTGCTCTGGTTTCATCAGCTAACCAGATATTTTGTTTTATCCATAACTATTTTAAAACCTAGTTCCTTACTGAATTTTATCAATGTAGTTGTATTTAGTGTTATATTATGAACAATGAAACACACCAAAATAATATCTATCAATAAAAAAAATGAGAAATGGAATGAGAAATGCTTTGAAATCATTTTACAACAGTGGTAAGGTTCAAATACTATAATTCTTATGATTTTCTTAAATAAAAAGGATTAACGAGCTTCAGATAATTGCAACTCTATTGTAATTTATTTATTTATTAGAACAAAAATGCTCAACAGTGGTGAACAGTTAAAAAAGAAAAGATACCTTTTTTTTTTTTTTACAATATTCAAAGAAAGAAAAAAATAAAATAAAGTAATATTACTTCATCTCTCAACAATTTTTAAACATTTATTTACTGTGAAAAACAAAATAATTATATACTAAATAATTCAAAAACACTATCCAAATTATAGTCTCAAAACATTTATTTCATTCACACGTCCAACGTTTCGGCCAATTCGGCCATCTTCAGGGACAATCTTAATTTACTATGAGACATATCATTTAACCCTTTTAAAAAAACTCCATACAGGCTATTCCGCCCAGGGGTTTACAATAGTTTGAAGTTTTATAAAGTTCTTTTTTTTTTTTTTTTTATTTATACATATGTATGTTTTATTTTCAAAGGATTCTTTTTTTAAATGTATGTACAATATAATCCCAAAACTTAACAGTTCTTTTCCTTTATTTTTTATACCTATATGGTTTGGGCTAGTAAAGGTTCCTTTTGAACCCTCACCACTATGTTATTATTTATTCCTAGTTCCAATTTTACTCTATGTGTATATAACTGAACGTTTCCAGTATTCGGCGAGAGATGACATTGATGATCAATGCTATACTTTATATGTTAACAATTAAATTAATAAAATAAACAAAACATAAAGTGATAAAACTTTGAAATACCTGAGGTAGCTTCATGATAAAGTCATGAATATTTGCTATTTTTGCAGCTTCAATGATGTTATCCATCGTAACCTCTTCTTCTAATCCATACAGGATATTTTCTTTTATAGTCATATCAAATAAAACGGGCTCTTGTGACACGAGACCCATTTGACTTCTCAAATATCTTACATTAATGTCATTGATGTCATTTCCATCGATCATCTAAGCAATAATAATTCAAAGTATCTTAAAATACATTAAAGGATTAAAATAGTTCATATTTTATATTTTAATAGGAATCTTCAAAAGAAACTAATATTCAAACTCACTATTTTTCCTCCGTTAGGAAGGTAGAACCGCTCTAGAAGTGAGATGATTGTAGATTTTCCACAACCAGAGTCTCCTACAAGAGCTACCGTCTTTCCTGCTTCAATCTTAAGATTCAACTTCTTAAGAATTTGCACGTTGTCCCTTGTTGGATACGAGAATATGATATCTTGAAAAACAATGTTTCCATTGATATCCTGAAATCAATGAAACAATCTTAAAATTTGTCCAAAAGTAATATATTGTACGAGGAGAAGATGGTTGGGAGTGTGGTCAAAGTGAAACACAAATAAGTTGGTGCAACCTATTTAATTGTGCCAACGTTTCGGCTAGAGTTTCTAGACTTCTTCAGGGCTAAGAACAGAACGAGATAACAACCACAGTAAGTATAGAAAATAAAAAAAGAAAGTATAAACAGAATAACATAAAATGAATAATTTTACAAAATAGAAT
>NW_027110990.1:373797-375924 GCF_000696795.3 Halyomorpha halys | reverse complement strand
ATTATATAATATACTTATCAAATAAAATATTTTAAAATATACTAACATTAATCATAACTATTCTTACCCAATAAGAGCTGTTCCTCGAACGTTACCAGTCGCAATATCATGGGCTCCATAAATAAATGTTGTACCCATTGAAAATCGTATCAGAGATTTAGAAAGACCATAAACAACTGCATACCAAATTATGCTTACAAACGCTTCCCTAGATAGAATTAATAAATAATTAACATATGGTTATTATATATGAATAACTAAGTTAATAAGTAGGAGTATGTAAGTAAATAATTAATAATTAAAAAAAACTGACAATAAAAAAAATCATGCAATTATAACAAAATATAGTGATGCAATCTCAACAAATCTTTATTACTTCATATTAAATGTCCCTGGTCATTATCGAGGAGAATCTTAATTTTAGTTTCATAGCCTCACATTAATTAATAAAATTTCGCAGGCTACTATGCAGGTCATATATCAGAGATGGGCAAAAATTAGCTATAGTTGAAACTACTAGCTAAAATTGCCATGGTTACGACCCTCATTCATGAATGAACCATTGATAAATAAATATCGTATCCATGGCAATTTTAGCAGTAAGTTTCATAGTTGCCCAACTCTGTCGTATACAACACAGTAAAAAATTCACCTACATTTGCCACTAATAATAAAGGGTTAGTGAAACCGAAGGTTCAATGCCGATACCACCAATCACTCCTTACATACATCCTTCCAGTGATGCCCCTCCAAACCCAATTCTACTAAATCAGTTTTAACGCAATCTTCCCATCAATGTTTCAGTTTATCCCTAAGACATTTACCTGTCAGTTCAGTGTTTATTAACATTTTAGGGATCTGGTCATTACTAAGCCCTACAACCTTAAATCCCCATCTTATACGCCACAATGCTATAACGTAAATTATATTTACCGGATGTAAGACCCTTAAATCAATGTTCTAAATTCTGCCATTAATTCATCCTTTTTTGGTCCTAATATTTTATGTAATACTTCATTTTCTAAAACCTTGGTGTGTTCTTCATCCCTTAGTGTAAGAGGCCATGTCTCGCATCCATAAAGAGCAGTGGGAAGGATAATAGTTTTGTAAATTCCAATTTTTGAGTTTTTGGATAGAAGGCGTGAGCTAAGCAGTTTTGAAATTGAAAAAAAAAACAAGCATTTCCCGCTTTCAACCTCGCTTTTATTTCCTCATTTTTTTTTTTTTTCTAGTTACCATACAACCTAAATACTTAAAACTATCTACCTGATCAAACGTATTTTCTCCTATATCTATATCACCGAAATTGCTCGTGTTTCTACTGCTAACCATGCATTTTGTTTTAACCATATTTCAAGACCTAGTTCCTTACTGGAGTTTATTAACGTGGTTGTATTTAGTTCTATAGTTTCCTTGTCCTCACCCAATAATACCAAATCATCAGCATATCCATGCACCGGTATTTCACCACCCAAAGTTAAACCCTTTTTGATATTCATCACACTTTTAATGATATATTCTAGTGCTAGATTAAATAAGATAGGTGATAAAGAATCGCCTCGTTTTAAACCCGACCAGACCTCGGATTTCCCAATGCTATAACCTGAATTTTATTCACTGGATGCAGTTCCCTCTATTCAGTGTCGTGCAGCCATCTAAATTCTCCCATTAATTCATCCTTTTTCGGTCCCAATATTTTATGTCATACTTTATTTTCACTATTGCATTTAAAGTCATTGTTAACTTTTTTTTAATAATTTATTTATTGTTATTTACAACTGTATACACATATATACAACAAGTAAATTTGCTGTAGGTGACATAGTGACAATACAAACAAATGGAGATCTACCAACTCCAACTCCAATAACATTTCTAGAGAAAAAGATCTCGAGGCCATCTTCTTTTCAGACACCTAGGAGGATTATAGGTAACGAAGGAGAAGCCAGGTTAGAAACAAGTGGATTTGGGTGGTTGAGAAGTTTATTATGGAAGGAACGGTGTTAACATATTTAAATTGAAATTCTGTTATTTACAAATTATGATGTTCTACTATAATAGAATTATCCAAAATTATTTATTTTGTTATTGGGCTGTTCTTATTGTCAATTATTAAAATAAATTTTA
>NW_027110990.1:365751-372817 GCF_000696795.3 Halyomorpha halys | reverse complement strand
ATATATTATATATAACAGCCCTGATGAAGCCCTGCAAAGTGGGGCGTAACATCAGACATTGAAATACTTTTAAACTATTTGTTCTTCTTTTTTTGACCGCAACCCTGACCATCTACTTATATTTAAATCTTTACGGTCAACTATATATTGTAATATGCTCTTTTTGAGTAAATAGTATATTATTGATGTATAAAGGGTTTTGATATGTTTTATTTTATGTATAATTTTAATATTGTTATTTGTTATTTTAAATTATAAAGCAAGCTAACCAGTTTTCTTTGTCTAAAAGAAATACTTTGTATTCCAAACAAAGCCAAGATGGCGGTACGTATTCTTCAGTCAAGTCCGTTAAATCAAGGCCATGTGAGCAGATTCAAATATCATAAAAAACTATTTTAACTCTTCCCATCATAATAGAAAATACAGTAAATTAAAGGAAAAATAGAAATCAAGAAATAGTGCTACAGAATAATATTCAAGAAGTAAATCATTTAGAAAAATCCCAAACTGTTGTGCGACAATCGATGTTTACGTGTAACCTCAAGGCCGGTTTTGGTTTTTTGGAGGGATCAGTAGTCTTCGTGTGAGGAGAGAGGTGGAAGAATAGAGCCAAGATGAAGAGATCCTCATGAAATTCTGTCTGGCAAGAAGAGGACGCCAGAACAAAAGAAAAAAGAAGACACCAGGAATCAACGAAAGAAGATCGTAGAGCTTGGTTAGTTTTGTTATAACTAAATTAGAATATATTTGTAAAATAGATTTAAATAAATTAATTGAAATTATTGTAAATGCCTGTTCTGATTGTCTAGTAACAACACGCCCTGAGATTAAGAGTCTTTTTACATTATAAAAGTTAAATATAATTCTATTATCCATTTGATATTAATGTTCTTAAATTAGAACCCAAAGTTATCCTTTATATTTGAAGAGAAGTTATAAAACAAGCAAAGATTTTTTTTATTTTATTTTTAATAAAATTAAAATTATTACAATATACATATATTTAAAATTATAATTTTGAGTTCTTTACTTATATTTATTGTAATATACAAAAATTACTAAAATAAAATGAATGGAATTTTATATAGTTTTTTTCTTATTCTCATATCTTAGGTTTAGCTTGGGTTCAAATAAGAAGCTTTAATATTAAATAAATAGGAGAATTTTTATTCTTAATTTTATAATATAATAGACTCTTAATCTCAGGGCGGGCTTCAAGGCAATCAGAAACAGACACTTTACTACTAATAATACTTAAACTTAATAATAAGCTATTTTAAAAATGTATTCAATTTTTTGTAGAACAAAACTAACCAATTTCATAGAATCTCCTTTTGATGATTTTCTTTGTCTTCATATTTAACAAACTAAAACTTGCTGTAAACAATCTTTCAGCAAACAAACACTAACAAAACAAAACCTTGGTCCTCTAAAAGTTTTCAACTCACTTCTCATCCACGAAGTGTTTTGTTTGGCGATCCAAACAAAGAATCCTTTTTTCTTCCTGGGTGACTCTTTGATGTCTCCTTTTTCAAGATGTCTACCCTTGAGCTGGACAAGAGATGATGAGGACCTCCTCATCCAGGAAACATAATTCGCAGCCCATGCCTAAGCAACTCATCTCCTCACGAAGCGGCGTGATATTTTATTTATGTGATTGTAGCACAAAAGTTTGAGTTTTTGCATTTGATTTTCTTTATGAATAATTGTCTTTAATATTAATTCTTAACTTCTACTTTTTCTTAAATGTATTGTAATTTCAATTATGATGGGAAGTTAAAATAAAGTTTTTTAAAATATTTGAATCTTCTCGACATGACCGCGAATTTGAACTATATCTTTTGTGACTACATATTTGACTGAACAAAATTGGTTAGCTTGCTTTTAGGTTTAATACTACAAATAAACATGTTGTAATGATATATCACATAAAACCTAATAACAATCATTTATATATAAAAAATATCTATTTACTCATAAAAGAGGATATTATATTAAAACTCTGTTATATATAGAAAATAACAATTTACTCATTACTTACATAAAAGAGCATATTACTTTATATAGTTAATTTTCATACTTATATTATTTTCTTCTTTCATTCTTTACTTTAATATTAATATTTTCCCTGCATATTATTATATACAATTTCAAAATTATAATATTACACTATGCATTTTCTCCAATACTACTTAAGTACCTACATCATCTGTTATCTTCTTATGTTTCTATACTTTGATTTAGTATTACAGTTTTTATTCCTAGCCTTGATGAAGGTCAGACTTTCTGACCGAAACATTGGCACTAATAAATAAGTTTTTACCTATTTGTGTTTTTTACTGACCATACCCCCAATCATCTCCTCATATATAATCTCCAATCAGTTATCAACTCATCAGAATATTTGAATGGATAACTGGATAAATTATCATTTGCTTCATAAAGTAATTATATGGACCATTGGAATGCCGTTATTTTAATCCTAAAATGATTTCTTGTAACATATTTAGTTGGATGTGGTATAAGTCAGTTTAATAAAAATTTACACTTTATATAAAATATTTTTATGAATTCGAAATTTACATTAGCAATTCATAATTGGCTCATCTTTTATAAATTCTTTCAACTATTTCAGCCTTATTGGCTTATGACAGTTATAAAAACAATGAAAAAAAAATGATATAATAATAATATAAAATTGGAGATAAAAGAAATAAAATTGTCAATAATTAAATAAATAATTAAAAGATTTAATTTAAAGAATAATATTCCCAAATTAATGCAAAGAATCATAATCATAGAATAACTTATGTAAATAAACCAAATAAATAGATACATGAATAATTCAACAAAATTAAATAATATGAATTATTAAATTAGTTTAAAGGAATATTTTATTTTGAAAATATTTTATACTTTCAAAATTTGTGTATTTTTTTTTTTTTATTAAATGCAAATTTTGATGAAATACATTTATAATTTGATATTTTAATAACTTTATCCAATCCCTATATTTAAAGTATAATGTGCTTCATGAGGGGGTGCGACTATTATAGGAGGGAATTGTTTATTATTTAAGTCATTAACTGAAGAGTCAAAAGAAATTGGCCAAGTATTACATCTGCTTGCTTAATACTTCATTGTGAACCAAAAAGGGAACTTTAAAATAGAAAAATCATAGTTGATAAAACCATCTAAGAAAGTTTTATAGAAATAAAATAACCTTAATAGTGAGTACAGACACTGTGGCGTGGCATTAATAGTAATAAAAGGCTTAGTGAACCCCAAGGTTTAGTGGTAATACTACCGATTGCTGTATGCACACATCTATCCAATGATGCCCACCATAACCCAAATCCATAAGATTAGTCTTGACGTAACTCTACCACCAATGTTGTGGTCTACCAATGGGTGCTTACCTTTTAGATCAGTATTTATTAATTTTTGAAGGATAGGCTCATAACTAAACCCTACAACAACTAAAATTTACAAGCACATCTTGTTTACCACAATGCTATCTCCTGAAATAAATGAGTGCAGTTCACACCATTTGGCATTGTGTAATCTTCTTAATTCTCCACTTCACTCATCCGTCTTCAGTTTCAATATTTTAAGCAATACTTCAAAACCATCCATTCTATAACTCAACCAACTTATAAAAACCATATGGTAATATAGATTAGCAGGAAGAATAATAGTTTTGTGAATTCTAACTTTTAAGTTTTTATAAATAAGGCAGGAGATAAGCAAATTCACAATCAGGAAATAATAAACACATTTCCTCCCTTTATTTTCTCATCATTTTCTTTTTTTTTTTTCAGTAAACCTTAAACCCTAAATACTTAATTATGCTTAGGGAATGGTAAAAAAAAAAAATTCTATTACAAACTGCTGTTATTATTATTATTCGATTATACTTACAGATTCAATAAGAGGAGGGCTGTTGGTCAATACCTCAAGGCACTCATTAGGAGAGTTCCCACTCCTGTCGAACCAGCTTATATCCATAGAAACTATTTTATTAAAAGCTCTTATCTGCAGTTTCTTCAACCATATTTGAGTTGCTATTGTTGCCATCATACCCTTTAAAAAAATATTACCTAATTAGAAAAATAGACACATAATTTCTTAAATCAATGTATGAAAAAAATTTGGCAACTATCACTACTTTAACCCTTCATCGGTCGCTAGGTTGATTTTAACGCAGGTGATCGCGCATGAGACTTTTTCTCACATTTCTTAATTAGAGCTGTTGAATGTATTTTTTTAAAATATAAAATTTTGATTTAGATTAGGTTTATTTAAGCTTAACAAAAAAAAATTATAAAAAAGATTTATTTTGATACAAGAGCAAACTAGTTCTAAAAAATTAAAAAAACAAAACATTAAATGATATTTTAAGACAGAAAAGGTTATAAAAAGACTCAAAATACAGATATATCATATAAGAACATAACACTAATCTTAAAAAAAAAAAAAAATGCTCTGTCTGAAGAAATCTCTTGTGCACAACTGGTGCAAGTGAATACCGTATGACTGGGACATATTGGTCTTTTACACTGGTGGTAATTCTTTTTTGTTTTTTTATTCGCTCAAATAATAGTAGGTGTGGCGCAGGAATGAAGTGAAAACATGAAAAGACAAATTTTTGTTATGAGGACCACCCTAATATACATTTATAATATCGAAATACAGTTCATAGTAAATAATACATACCTGATAAAGTTCCTGCCTCTTCAAACCTACGTTTCCCTAGTTCTGCTAATGTTTTCCTCAAGAAAAAAAAACATTTTTATGGATTAAATACACTTGGCACACGTGAGAAAAATCCTCACAACTTGAACATTTTTATTGCTGCCTCAGTCACGCTTGAGATAATGTCTCATAAGAAGGGTATATTGTCAGGGAAAGAAAGCTAGACGCTTACTCAGACCTGCTAGAGTGCTAGGGGTGAGGTATAGAAGAAAGAGACTGTGAACTGCATATTCCAGGAAGATGGGAACCATAGTCTCTCTTTAGCAGCACCCAGACCCGAAAAATGATTAACGTAAGAGAAATTCTCATGCAGCAACCAATGATGGGTTAAGTACATTATCAGTAGATCATTAAAGACAATAAAACATTTAGTTAATATTATCTGAGAAATACCAGGAAATTTTTTTATCATTTATTTAACTGTTGATATAACAGTGATAATTTTATAAATAAATTACATTATATATGCTATTTATCTATTTTTGGCATCAAGAACCTGGACATCTCATAAAACCATCTTTTTGGGCAAGCATCCGTCATCTTATAATTAACATATTTTTCAAAATTTCAGCAACCTCAAGTATGGTCTTTCTCAAACACATCGGTCTTTGAGTTAGCGCTTGGCGCTACCTCGTCATATGTGCTACATGACCAAGCCATCTGATCCAGATCTCTCTTACAATTGGGATCAAATCTGGTTTCTCATACATCTAGAGCAACTCCTCTTTATTGCAGATTCTCCATTGCCCATGTTCACTCATTGAGCCATAAATTCACGTAGATAACAGTTTAATGTTGCTAAAACCATTTAACAGCTTCAAATAACCTCTCCTATCAGAAAATATCATACATGTATCCTATTGCTCATTTCTTCTGCAGCCTACTGCTAATTTCTATTAAATGTACTGAGTCCCTATCAGCATGACATAAATTTTAATTTTAATCAATCAAATTGAACATATTTATTTATATTTGGTAAATACAGATGTAAACTATGGCATATCGCTTCCTAATATTTTTTTTATTTGAACTTTCTCACATATCAACATTTTGATATTTAAGCAATCCCATCTTTAAACACCAAAACACAATAAGGAAGTAGTAAGTAAAGAAAATACCAGAAAGGAATATGCTCAAGTGTTTCAAAGTTAACTAGAAGAAACCTCCCCAGAAAATTCATAAAAATTATAAGTAAACTTAAGTAGAAAAATAATATAAAAGCACATTTATTAGTTACATATGAACAATACTTACGGATAAAACTACTGAGAAAAATGATACAACACCCAGTCCAAAAAGGATACCGACATCAATCAGAGCTATTTGATTTAATTCACCTTTACCGTAAGTGTAAGACTAAAATAAAAATTAAATAAAATATAAAATAAAAATTAATAGAATGTCTAAAAATCTATAAGTAAATGAACATTAGAACACTAAAAAATCATTAATTACCTGGCAAAACAAACTGAAGACTCCATAGAAAGTGGGAAGAAATGCTGATGTAGTTATAGCAAACAAAATTGCCAACAACCAAACTCCCATCACTTTGAGGTTTTTCTTGCTCAGTTTAAGTTTTTTTTCATCCTCTGGCTCCTGAAGGAAAAACAAAATTAATTAGAATAGATTAACCAAGGCTCAAAAATGGCAACGAGATATACTTAGGAAAAATATATTATACCTCTAAATTATAATCATCGTCGAATGGAATATCTTCTTCTATTAATTCCTCTTTATGGGCAGTTCCCTTACTGCAGAAGAAAAAAATGAATATATTATTGGAAAATATGGAAAATAAACACTTAAGTCTTCCAAATGCTGAAAAATAACAGATCAATCAAAGTCTCACTAATTTAGCCTTCGTGAGGTTTGATTTATTTATATATACATAAATAAATGCTTCTCACAAATCAGTAAAAGATGCTTATTAAAAAAATAAAATAAAAAATTGATTATAACCTTAAGCACTCTATTTTTCTCTTCTTTGTTTTCAATTATTAATGAAACATTTCAGTCATATTATACTTATTTTCAAATTTAAAGTAAGGGAAAAATACAATCTTAACGATGTAGGTCTACTGCTCTCTACTATTTTTACTTTCTGATAGTTAACAGGTGTTGATGTTTATTTCTTTCACTTATACATGTATATAAATGTGTGTGAAATATATAGTAAAGGGAGCAATTGCAATCGTGAAAATTGTGCACACTGCATGGAAACAGATGAGAATAGAATCATTCTGAGAAAGGGTGACATGCATATATTATTTGTTATTTTATTATTTTTGTATATAATTTCAATATTTATTAT
>NW_027110990.1:364762-365286 GCF_000696795.3 Halyomorpha halys | reverse complement strand
AAAAAAAATTAATAAAGTATAGAAAGAAGAAAAAAAATATATATATAAAAGAATCAAAGTGATAAAACAAAATAAAAGTCATACTATTATTATATATAGTTTACTTGATTATGCCTATATTTTGATTTTTAAAAAATTAAGTAGGTATGCTGCGTAGTTAGTAACCCAATAAAATTGGGCAACACATTTTTTTTTTTATTTTCTCTCTCTCTCTAAAAACATATTATAAATGTTTGGTCTGTCCAATCACACGATTGTCCTCACCACTTCCTAGAAGGGTAAAAATAAGAATGTTTATAACCAAAAAGTGGCTGAAAATTAACAGTCATTATAAAAAAATGAATATCAACAACAAACTGAATTAGTACAAGAGCCGGGAAGAAAAAAAGGCAATTATCTCACCCTAATTTTTGATTACCAGTCAAAATTAATGAGTCTGCCAAGTATAGGTAGGGGGAATAAAAAATGGCGGCTGTTTCAAAACCTTAAAAGAAACATTAATTTTTCATTCGGAGCTCTATATC
>NW_027110990.1:359833-364712 GCF_000696795.3 Halyomorpha halys | reverse complement strand
AGTGCTCAAATTAAAGCTAGTTAAATTTACTACAAAATAGTTAATTATGTTTATCTTTGTAGGAGTAGTAGTTTTTATGATATTTGACAAAATAAACTCACAAAATGTTAATTTCTAGTTGTTCGTATAGAATTTTGGATTTTTGAAAAAATATATCTCTAGATCCATAAGACACACATATGTCTGCCAACACTCAAAATAAAGGAAATTTAACTTATTATAAAGTAGTTTATGACACATCTTTGTTGGGGTAGTAGTTTTTATGATATTCACATATGAATATGAATTTGACAAATGAAAATTTGTCCGAACAACTATAAATCAATTTATTTTAGCAAATTTCATGTAAACTATTACTCCTACGAAGATAAACATCATAAACTACTTTATAGCTCATTAAACTAGCTTTAATTTGAGTGCTAATAGACATCTGTATGCATGGTTTTTGAGATATAATTTTTTCAAAATAAATTCTCTAACTACTGATCTTTCAGTACGTCCCATACAACATTTTTATGAAATGTTGCTTTTTAATAAGCTATATCTCGAAAACTATTTAACGTAAATAACTCTACTAGGGCTCATATTTTAGCAAATTTACTTTTCTTTAAATGACGTTCTCTTAGGTTTTCTTGTGTTGTTCCTACTTTTTAAGATATAGAGCTCCAAATGAAAAATTAGTTTTTTTTATAGCTTTGAAACAGCCGCCATTTTTTATCCCCCTACCTATACTTGGCAGACTCATCAATTTTGACTATTAATTATACATAGCTTTCAATTAGATAATCAAAAATTGGGGTGAGATAACTGCTTTTTTTCTCCTCTTGGGCTCTTGTACTAAATGCAAGATTTGATCAATTGTCCAACTATGACTTGCAAGTATTGTGTCTTGGATGTTTCCGAGTGGTTTCATTTTATTTGTTTTATCATTATTTTATATATTATGTTAACTATGGCTGTTTAATTGTATATTTTTAAATTCACTTTATTATTTTATTGTACGACATCCTGTAATTTCATCTCTATTTTGTTATTTCCTCTAAGGCTCTAAAACCTAATTTTGACACCTGTAAATTATTCTAAAAGGATCATTCTCAGAATAAATAAAGATTATTATTATTATTATTATTATAATCCTCCCTCCGCTGTTAGACAAAAATTAGCTATAGTAGAAACTAATAGCTAATATTACCATGGATACGATATTTATTTATCAATGGTTCATTCATGAATAAGGGTCGTATCCATGGCAACTTAAGCTATTAATTTCAACTATAGCTAATTTTTGTTCATCTCTGCCTTCCTTTAAGGTCAGAAATGGCCAGATAGGGGAGGGGAATCAGAATTTAGTTGATTTTGGAATAAACAAAATTTTTTTTTTTTTTGTTTAAATCAACATTATGCAGAGATATTAAGTAAGATTAATTTATAAATAATATAGGATAAATTGTATGTGGATAATTATAGCTGGCCTTGATAGGATTTTTGCCAATGAAATAAAGAGAAAAATTGACAAAAATGTAATTATGATAAATAATTTTTTAAATGCTTGAACTAAGTAGAGGAAGGTTACAAGCATGGTTGTGATAAATGTCTATTAATAGTGTTTGCAAAGAAATAATTTTTGACTGTGTTTTTAATGGATAATTAACTAATTAGGTAATTAAACATATGTGGGATATACTTATTAACAAAAAATAATTTTACCTAATGTTTTTAATGTTTTCATAGATATAAATGTTTTGACCTGGGCAGAATAGCCTGAATGAAGTTTTAGAGTTGTTTTAAATTATATGTTTGCAAAGTAGTATTGAGGTAAGGTAAATTATATATAATAATAATGTTAAGTATTTAAATTGTTTGTAGGATCATACATATAATAGAAACTTTTTGTAGTAGATGTCCCATCTCTGCCTTCCTTTAAGGTCAGAATTTAATTGATTTTGAAATAAATAAACAAAATTTTTTTTCGTTTATGCAATAGATCAGGTAAGATATGCTCAACCCCCGATGAAGTAATCAAGAGTTTTTGCAAGGAACTGTTGGAATAACTGAGTTAAAAATGTTTTCTTACTCAAGAGTAACAGCTTTGTCCTTTTCTTCAATTTCTTGAACCTTGACCAATGAGTAATAATATCCTTGAAGCTCCATCAGCTCATTATGAGAGCCTTTCTCCAAGACATGCCCATCCTAAATCATATTACTGATAATTGTGAAAGTAAATATTTGGATAGTCTTAAGTTCATAAACTGAAAGAAATGCTTACCTTCATAGCATAAATAACATCAGCCTTTCTCACTGTAGACATTCTGTGAGCAATGATTACAGTTGTCCTGTCACGCATGGCATTATCGAGGGCTTTTTGAACTATAACTTCTGAACGAGAATCTAGAGCAGAAGTGGCTTCATCAAGAAGAAGCAGTTTTGGCTTTCGGACGATTGCCCTTGCAATGGCAATTCTCTGTTTCTGACCTCCCGACAGCTTTGCACCTCTTTCCCCAACAATAGAACCATAGCCCTAACAAACCCAATAATGCTAAATCAAATATAATAAAGTAAAAAGTGAACTTTATTAACCATCTCAAATTTTTATTAGTAATGAAAATTGGATAAATATAAACTACTAAAGGATTTGATAATTAACTTAATGAGATTAGAGGAAAATTTTTCCATTATGAAAACACATTTTCAGAAACAAGAGTAGTAACTATAGACATAATTTATACCGCTGGAAATCAAAAGATTTTATAAAAAAATATTTAACAAATAAAGTCATAAAAGATAATGAAGAATGACCAACAATGCATAAAAATGGTATATAATAGATATACAGGTCTATAGAATAAAATAAAACAGAAATATCTGTTCTGATATGGACTAAGATTAATTTAAACTCAAAGAAGGGGGGGGGAGTAAGTGAAAGTTGTGTAAAGTGCACACTGCACCAGATTTTTAAAATGACTTTCAAATTAAAACTTATTGGAAAAAAAAAATGCATTGATTTTTATATCACACTTACTGATGGTAACTTCTCTATGAAACTGTGAGCATGAGAAATTTTCGATGCTTCAATGATTTCCTCTAAAGTTGCTGTGGTTTTCCCATACCTGATGTTCTCTTCTATTGTAGTATCAAAGAGCGTTGGCTCCTGACCCACAACACCGATTTGATTTCTCAACCAACCTACATTGAGTTTTCTGATGTCCACTCCTCCAATAAGAATCTATGACCAAATAATACCAACTATATATTTTGGAGATTTTTTTTTTCCTATGGAGACAATGAAAACTGAATACTTGCCAAGAATGAAATATAGACGTTAGTATAAACTTAAGAATGAGAATAAAAATTGATAATCTAAATTAACTGTTATTGTATCAGATATTATGATTTTATTTGAAAAGAAGGGTGTAGTTATTGTATTATGGCACAATCAAGGTGTTTTTAGATGAATAAGAATTAAAAGATTTAAGACTTGTATTATAATCTTAACTTAATGATTATTTACAATTTATACATAATTTATTTATTAAACATGATTTATGTATCTTATAATTTTAAATGTTAAAATAATTTTTTGTAATATTTAAACTTAAAGTCATAAATTGCTCATGGTCATGGCTATGGAAAGTCCACTGCTTACATGATTGAAAATGATTGGGGACAACAATGTGTATATGCAAACTACAAATGCATATAACCATAAATATTTCATACATACAATAAAAATAAAGTTTATTACAAAATAAGGAGTTCATAATGTATTGTATTGAGCATATACTTGAATGTATACCAAATAGTGAAATTAGTTTTAAAAAAGCATTCAATTGTTGAATAATGTGGATAGCTCCATAGCTGGGAAGAAACAGAGTTGGTAATGTCTTTGACTACGTAGTTATTAAACTGAATTGTGATTTAGTCAGAAATATAACCTTTTGGTATGTAAAATGGACTGTTCCTAAAATGTAGTATACTTGTTCTTATAATAAATTTAAAACTTAAATAATTAATATTTACATATTCTCAAGTGTCTCAGCACTGGTCGGTGCTGTAGAAGAATTCAAGAGAGCACCACAGGAGTTAGGACTTATAATAAATAATGAAAAGACGAAATATATGAAAACCTCTAGACAGACCAGGGAGAGAAGAGATATTGTGGATGTGGGGGAAAACATGTTTCACAGCTGCAGTACTTTCAAGTACCTGGGAGGAGTTGTGACGGAGAACAATAATTTAGAAGTAGAAATTAAGGATAGAATGGTAGCAGGAACCAGATGTTTCTATGCCCTGCAAAAAGCTCTCCGATACAAAATTCTTTCCAGGAAAGCAAAGCTTTTGTTGTACAAAACAATAATTAGGCCAGTGGTAATGTACGGTAGTGAGACGTGGACTCTAACCAAGGAAAATATAAGAGCTCTACTGGTTTGGGAGAGAAGAGTCCTAAGAAAGATCTTTGGAGCCGTTAAAGAGGAGCACAGGTGGAGAATCAGAAGCAATGACGAAATAAAGGAATTGTATGGAGAGCCTGATGTCCTCTGCGCTATTAAGAAGAGCAAGCTAAGATGGTTGGGACATATGGAAAGGATGGAGCCCTGCAGGCTACCTAAAAGGATGCTAAATGGTGCACTAGGAGGAAAAAGGAAAAGGGGCAGACCAAGGCGTCGGTGGCTGGATGATTTGAGAGGAATGGGAGTTGAAAATTGGAGGAGTCTCGCTGGAGACCACGAGGCATGGGAAAGAGTGGTGGCACAGGCCCAGGTCCTACAAGGACTGTAGCGCCCAAGAGTGGGTGACTCAAGTGTCTACCAGTGGGTGACTCAAGTGTCTACCAGTGGGTGACTCAAGTGTCTACCAGTGGGTGACTCAAGTGTCTACCAGT
>NW_027110990.1:359485-359778 GCF_000696795.3 Halyomorpha halys | reverse complement strand
TGACTCAAGTGTCTACCAGTGGGTGACTCAAGTGTCTACCAGTGGGTGACTCAAGTGTCTACCAGTGGGTGACTCAAGTGTCTACCAGTGGGTGAATGTCTGATAGCAAAAAAAATAGTAAAAATCAAGTAAGAAGTCTATTTAAGCAATAGTTAGAGGACATCTAGAAAATGCTTATTGTGTCAACTATCATAGCTTTTATTAACTTTTGTTCTGACTCATTAAAATATTTCATTCATATCATTTAACATAATAAAATATACTCATTAAAATATTTCATTCATATCATTTAA
>NW_027110990.1:352308-358570 GCF_000696795.3 Halyomorpha halys | reverse complement strand
CATAATAAAATATACTCATTAAAATATTTCATTCATATCATTTAACATAATAAAATATACTCATTAAAATATTTCATTCATATCATTTAAACATTAATACCTGCCCAGAATAAAATATTCATTCATATCATTTAAACATTAATACCTGCCCAGAATAAAATATTTCATTCATATCATTTAAACATTCATACCTGCCCAGAATAAAATATTCATTCATATCATTTAAACGTTCATACCTGCCCAGCGGTGACATCATATAGGCGCGAAGTAAGACCTACAACAGTACTTTTTCCTGCTCCACTGGTTCCCACAACTGCAGTCACTTTACCTGGCTCGATGTCCAATGTCAGATCATGAAGTACCTTCAGTTTTAAAATTAAGTATTTAATTAATAGTATTTTAATTAAGTATTAAATAAATATAAAATTAAAATTTCTTTTGTAAAAGGAATTGAATAAAAAACATACCTTTGTCTGCAAGTTTGTTGGGTAAGAAAATTGAACATTTTTGAAAGAGATATCAGCTTCAAATGTGTCTGGTATGACACCTTGTTCAATAGATTCTTTATAGCTAGTCTCTGTGTCTAGGAATTGCATTACTCTGTAAGCTGAATCTGTTGCCATAAATAGGTCAGATATAGTACTTAGCATGATTGTGGAATGGTATACAGCATTAATTTGAGCTATCAAAATCTAGAAAATACAATGTGACATTAATTTCTTAGAAATTTGTTTTAAAATTGATTTAATTAATACAATATTTCTTAGCAATGGTTTATTGAAAAGGTTAACAAAAAAAAAATTAAAATGCTACCAAATTTGCCCAAGTATTAAAAAAATTAAAATCTGTACCGCTACAACACATGGAGGGTCAGGGGTTCAGTACTGTGTAAAGAAGTACTGTTACTAGAACAATGGTTGTGCAAGGAGGTGAATTGGGCAGAATCTCGACCACCAGATTTTTACCCAATCAAGGGTACCCAATTTAAGAGGCTGGGTGGACCCCAAGAGGGCTCCAGAACCCACAGGATTTGACTCACGGCTACAGATTTGCCCAAGTATAGGCAAGAATTTTTGTGACACTGTCTACAATAAAATGGGAGGTCGACTTATATTTTGATTCGAATTACAAGGGTATACAATTAATGAAAAAGGAAATATTTACAGATAAAAAGAAGAAATATAAAAGAAAGTGCAAACTAAGAGATAAAAAGAGGGATAAGAATAAAATCAAGAAAAAAGGAAGAAAATGAATGAGACAGAATTCATAACTGTTTTGACAGAAGTCAAAGTCAGTGTGAACTGTTTGTATTGGGAGGACTGGGGATCGCAGTAAAGTATATTACATTTGAAAATAATTTTAAAGTAAACAGTTTAGAAAATAAAGAAAATATTAAAATTAGGTAAACAATAAATGATAATATACATAATAGAAGGGGAGCAGAAATATTTTTAAAAAAAAATTAAAATGTACACAGATAGAAAACAAAGAAGAAATAGTTAAAATAATGGGATACAATAAATATAAATGATTAAGAAAGAATTTTATATTTATTGTATCCTTGAACTTTTTTACTTTTTACTTTTTTGATTTTTTTTATATTTATTTTATCCCATTATTTTAACTTTATTTCTTCTTTGTTTTCCATCCGTGTACATTTTAATTTTTTTTATTTATTTTTTTGTTAAATATTTCTTCTCTCCCTCTACAATATCTTTAATTTGTTTGTATAATATAATATGTATAATATCTTTTATTATCATTATATTATTATTTGTTGTTTACCTAATTTTAATATTTTCTTTATTTTCTATACTGTTTACTTTAAAATTATTTTCAAATATAACGTACTTTACTACCATCCCCACTCCTCCCAATACAAATGGTTCACTCTGTCTTTGACTTCTGTCAAAACAGGTATGAATTCTGTCTTGTTCATTTTCTTCCTTTTTTTCTTGATTTTATTCTTATCCCCTTTTTTATCTCTTAGTTTGTACTTTCTTTTATTTCTTCTTTTTATCCGTTACTATTTCCATTTTCATTTATTATTTATAACCTTTTATTTTTCTTATTTAATTTTTACGCCTAATTGTATACTCTTGTAATTTACTTTTTTACTTATGTTAAGTGTTTGTTTCTTTTTTAGCCCTGATGAAGCCTTGCAACGTGGGGCGAAATGTTGGCACGATTAAAATTGTTATCACTATTTCATTTTTTTTTTTTTTTTTTACCGCATCCGGACCATATTCCATTTATTAATAATACACATGGTCAATCAGTAAGCTTCCAATATAAAATAAATAACAAATAGATATAGAAAATCAACAAATTATGTAAAAATTAATATACAATAAATATTAAAACGATAATAGAATGAAGAATCTACGGCCCAAAAAGGCACAAGAGGTATAAAGGCTAAGACCCAACAAAGAAATCTAGAAAGACACAAAGGACCTAGAAACAGAAATAAGGATCAGGAGACTGAAATTCATGGGGCATACGGTAAGAACAGTGCCGGAAAGACTAAACAAGGAAATATTCCAAAAAATCCGAGGATACATAAGCTCAGAAGGATACATCAGGCAGATGAAGGAAGAAATGGAAAGACTAGGAATTAAAGACCAGGGCTGTATGAATGGAGAAAGAAATAGGAAAATATTGAAGGAAATCAAGGTTCTTGTGGGAAAGAGAAATTCAAGAAAGAGGGTCATGTGGACAGAAGAAAGAAACAAAGGAATGCAGAGATAATGAGGGAAAAATAGAAGGAAAGGAAAAACCAAAACAAGAGAGTAGCGAAAAGTAATGATATTCGTGTGGTCTGTAAGGCCGTTCCGTGAAATAAAAATAAAAAAATAAGTAAAAGAGATTCAGCTATCAAAAATTAGCAAAAAAAATTATCTTACTCAATTATTAAAATTTTAAACTAATACTTATTTTTATTTTTAATTTAATAAAATTATATATTTCAATTAAATAACTTACAATTGCTATGTTGCCAGGGTTGAAATCATCATTAAGGAACAAACGGACTGAGAAGTAATAAGCAACCGAATAGCAGATGCACAATTGAAAATAGTTGAACGCTTTTGCCATTGAGATCACCGTAGCATGCTGTAGTCCATACTTGTTGGACAGCTTGAATGTATTCCCATACCTGAACATGAGTAAAAATATTGAATAAATATCTTAAATAATTGATTCTTCTGTAATGGATAAGACAGAAGAATAGTGATAGTGGCACAAAAGTCAGAGAAGTCATATTTTTTTTATATGTGGTATTTATTATGGATATGTGAGTAAAAATGATGTTAATTAATCTCGAAATTTAAGAATATTAAACTTTAAATATTATTTTGTTATCAAAAGCATGAAAAAAAAATTATGATTTTTGAAATATATTTATTTTTCTTCAATAAAATCATATAAATTAATATTTGAGCACAAAATACCTTTTGATTTCTTTATATTCACCACCATATGCACCTACCGTCCGGGCATTTCCAAGCACTTCGGAAGCAATTTTTGTACATTTTCCACTGTACTGTTGCCGTAATTTGCCTTTCTTTTTTGATGCCTGGAAATAGCGCCAGCATATTAATTTGGAATTAAATTTATTAGATAAACTTTAAAAAGGTATTTATAATTGATATAATATAAATATAAAAGTTGAAACACATTTTTGAATTGATTCACTTATCACATATTATCATCAGGCAGCTAATAGTTATTGGAGATGGCTTTCTTAAGCTTCAACATATGGTATTATTAGAGAAAAATATATAGTTATGATTTATTTAATTATTTTTATTATTTATAATGAAATAGGAATTGTATGATTCACATTTTTTTAATATTGTAATTAGAGGTGACTTTCTTTAATTCTTCAGTTCAAATTTACCAATAAAACTGACTAGCAAACATATAATTTGCTAATAGCTAATAATATAATTTAAAATTTAACTAAGGCAAAAAGCAACCCTTCCTATCTATTAAAAAATAGAGATAGACTTTGGTAAGGTTAACACAAGATAGAGATGAAATGCAGAATTGATTTGAAAAATTTTATATTTTCATTAATAACAAAGTATTTATTACTATTATTTTTTAATTTAAATATTTCAAAAAGAATTTTAATTACAATGGATTATCATGATAAACTTTAATAATACTTACTTGCATTATATAATACATAATTGCCATAGCGATCACCATCAACACAAGGGTTAATATTGCCACCTTCCAAGAAGCAAGTAAGCCAGCCAAACAACCGAAAACTAAAAATGATAACATTTCGGCTGCAGATGTCATCTTACTGTCAAATAAGACCATCATCTTCTGTAAGTCACTGTAATAAATTTATAGAAGAAATTAAAATTTTTTTTTATCATTAAATATTTTTATTTATAAAAATTAAAAGTAAAAAAAAATTAAATCCATCAGCTAATGATTGAAAATAAAAAGAGTTATATATATGTGTAATTTTTATTGTCTTTTTTGCATTTATAATTGAAACCCTATTGTAACAATTCATCCCTGCAAGGGATGCCGTTTATATGCAATGAATTTTTCGAACTAATAATTAGTAAAGAAACAAGTATTAAATTTTAATTATCCTAATTTTAATAACTAAATTTACACATAAAGTTAATGGTTACTCTATTATGGGACTGGATGGATTTCGAAAATTCATGCTAATAATTATTAGCACAATTTTGATGTTGCTAAGTTTTACAGTTTAATATAATATAATTTTGAAAACAAACTGTAAGTAATTAAAGTTATAAAATTTAATAAAATGTAATTATGAAGACTTACTATGATACAGTACTGACGAATTGCTCTTGAGATTTGTCGTACCAGCCGATCTCAATTGAGAGCATCTTTGCCAGGTAAGCGGTCTTTATTTTACACATTATATTACGAGCAGCTAATTCTGATGCCATAATCTGAAAAGTTAAAATAGGTAGTTAAATAGTTAAAATAACTGATGAAAATGAAATTGTTATAATAATTAATGATAATTTATGTTGGCATTTAATGATGTAACGGTTAATAAATTGCATTTTTTTAAAAAATTATTAAAAAAAAAGTACATCTCTTATAAATTTCTTTTGTCTTTAGTGGTGAAATCAGTTCTTTAGCAACTTAAGTTTAATCACCACTGCCCTGTACAAAGCAAAGGACAACACAGATGTCAAGTATAATAATAAATAATAAATCTTATGATAATTAAAATGAATAAAGATAAAGTAGAGAGTAGCAATATAAGTATTTCTGTACAAACGGATAGTTAGATCTTACCTGAATGAATCCGAAGATGAAGTTCAGAGCACCAAAAATAAAGTACTTATATCCAAATCCTGCAAATCTGGAACTCTCCACAGTCATGTTGACGTGCTGAGGCTGCAATTTATCAAGAAATAAGTGATATTACAAAATTTTTCTGATTTAAAATGGAAATAATTGAACAATAACCTCCATACTCACATTTCCTGGAGTTTCAACTTCGATGAATATAGTGAGAAGGGGTGTGAGGAGAACTGTCACGTTGATTGGAGACACGATACCATTTCCTACTGCAGCAAGAAAGCTCAAGATGAGGATAATAGTGTCCTTCTTGTTCGCGTAGTGGAACTGTAAGGATAATCTTTCATGAAGGTACTAGTACCAAGTATAAGGTTGGTTGGCCTCTTACCAAAGTTCTTATAAGGACGAGAAAGAATGATTGATTCAGGATACAAGCTTCCTAACTAGGAATGGATTAATTAGTAATTTTATAGCAGATACTGAAAAGTAGTTGATACAACCAAAATGTATCTAGTCCAGATACTCTGAGATACAAATGCTCCAATACCTAACAGTATCATAACCTAACAGTATCATAACCTAAGAGTGTGGCTTGCTACTTGGCATCAACTGCACCATGATAGACAATAAGAATAAATAGATGCAAGAAAGAATTCACTTTTCCGATAGGCAATTAAACCGCTTGTTATTAATTTTATTAATTACTAACTACTTTTTTCAAGAGATAACAAGACAAAGAAAATTATTCATTACTATTATTTATAATTCGGATATTTAATATTTATTAATTAATAATTATTATTTGAGGAGATGGTTGGGGGTGTGGTCAGAATATAACACAAATAAGTTTAAAGAACTTATTACGCACGTTCAGCTAGCTTCTCATCATTACAATACTTATTGTTTATTAATCAATAATCATAATAATAATTATTATAGTCTTTATTTATATACA
>NW_027110990.1:350281-352222 GCF_000696795.3 Halyomorpha halys | reverse complement strand
TTTATATGATATAATTTAATATTTATTTTCAAAACTTAATAAGACAAAGAAGAGTATTAAAATAAATAATAAATTTGATAAAATGTATTAGCTCAGAGAAAAAGATATCTATGATAAAACATAATTAAATAAATATAAAATAACTATTTAAACAGGCATTTATTTAAGTAAAACACTTTAGCATCCATCTTTTAAAATTTAGTATGGTTTGAAATTAGCTTATAATATAATAGGATATATATGTGTATTTATAGGTTTTATGACCAATAAATCAGAAAAAGATGATAAAATAATAAGAAAGTAATAAAATGTGATTAAATTAATAACTATGATGTTTAAGTCTTGTGCTTTAAGAAACATTCATACTTACGATTTTTAAAATTGTCCAAAATTTTCCAAATTTTTTCTTTCTGAAATAAATACGACATAAAATCAGTAATGTTGTATGATATAATATTAACAATAATGAAAATAACGAAATATAATTACTTACTTTTCCTTAGGTTGGATTTCATATATCTCTCTATTACTTCCCTTCTAAAACAAAAGAATGAAAATTAATTTTGTTTGCAGTGAAAACTAACATAATTAGAAATTATAGAGGCTGTTTTGAAGATGACCCACCAATTTACATTGATTGACAACTACACTAACTGGGAGCATTATCACTAAATCGAAATAAAATATCCAAATTTTGTTGTACACTATCTACTAGCCCAACCTGGAGTTTATCCATAATGTAGTGTAAAAAAAAATTCTATTTTTCTTTGGGAAACCCTAAAATTTTGATCTACTTTGTAAAAGAATTACTGGTGGAAGATTGTTGATATTACTATTTGAGTTTAATTTGACTGCACCCGGATCATATTCCATTTATTAAAAAGAATTATTGTGATTTTTACAATATCAGAACTTAATTTTAGGGTTTGTTACATTTACTAAATGTATTATTTTATTTTTTTTTTAAAGAAAATGAAAAATATTTAATATTTTAAAGAAACTCATTTCATATTAAATCACCTAATAAAGCCTTTCTCTCTTAGGTTTTCATGTTTTTTAGGGATTTAGTGATACCAACCAAAATAGCTTGCAGATATATTTTTTTTACATGAATATTGTAATTTTAATTAAATAAAATACGAACGCTTGAAAAAAAATAAATGACGCATAGTATTTGTATAATCTTTATTATTATATATAGACACAAATTTTATATTTCTGTTACGTGGCCATCCTCCAGTAGATGGGGGTCCTTGGGACATCATACGTAGCTCCTCCAATCCTCAAGAGCCAGTTTAGCCCTTTTAGTCAACAACCTTTCAGTTCTGCGGTAATTAAAATACTCTAGAAACCCATGTACTCTGATCCCGTGTTGCCTCTCTCCAGTTCTTTTCTTCGCCATATAGTCCTTCCATCTGAGTTCTGGCCTTCATCTACCTCTAACTCAGTGAAGATTTCCTTAAGTGATTCATTTGGATTAATCATGCAATTCATATGGTTAACGTCTCCAATCTTTGTTTATGCCTGGTGATGTTATCTTTCCCAAAAAAGCTAGTATATTTAAAAATATTTCCATTTTCTCCAGTGGTCACCAACTATTATTCAAATATTCTTGGAAGGATCTTTCATTCAAAGATTAGGATTTCATCCTCCTTCTTGGTCTTCATTTGAGTACATGTCTCTGAAGTATACATGAAAACAGGATGGATCAATGCCTTATAGAGGAGGCAATATCTTCTTTCTATTTATAATAAAATGGCAGATGAGATGTTTCCAATTTTGAGTAGATTGGCTTGGAGAACAGAGGGACAGAATCGGGGAGTCAAAAAATCGTGTCATGTTACCTCTTTGCTAATGAAATGAAATGAAAAAATAACTTTATTCTGGGACATATGTCCCCTAAGAATAATTACATGGTTCATATAGTGAGATTTTTATCTG
>NW_027110990.1:349127-350079 GCF_000696795.3 Halyomorpha halys | reverse complement strand
AGAGAGGATACTAGGGTATACACTGTATAGGATACACTGCTATGAGTTTTAATAGTATTTATTTGGAGCATTCTCACATTATTTGCACTAAACAGACTATCGCAATCACTGCAATGGTTCAACTGGATGATAGTTACCATAATGACATGTACTATCTTGACACTAGGCATAGTGTGATAAATGGCATTATATGTAAGGTAACATCTACTTTAATATGAACCTAGTGTCGTGGAAACATTTACTATCGTGACAGTACTATCACCCTTGGTCTAGCATAATGGCTCAAACTACATATTGCTGGAGTGAAACTGGTGTCATTACAGCAATATGTGATCGTTCTATATCTCTAAGTAATGCATGATGTGTGGCAGTTCATGTTGTGCCAGTTTAACTACTTTCACTTAAAAGTTCATTCGGTGACACTTTGCAGCCACGACAGCGACTGTCACAGCAACTTCCATAGTCTAAACAGCCTAGATAATATTTACCGTATTTTTTAAATATTTTTATATAATACCAGATCGGCCTGGTGGGCTATATATGGTTGATATAACCGTTACATTTTTTTTAACAGTTGATTATGGGGGGAGGGGTGTATAGCCTCGTGCAAAAGACATTCCTATCTAGATATAACGTTATAATTAAAAAATATATATGATAAGATAAATAGATAAAAATAATAATTCTTTATAAGAGAAAAAATAAAGTTAATAATAAAAATAACAACATTCGTAGACTTAACAAAACAAACAATTGCCCTCTAATGGGGAAAAAAGCAAGTTAATTTGAAAAAAGGACGAAGAGAAAATAAATAGAATAAATAACTACACAATTTATAATAAGAAGTCCTGTAGCAGCCTGGGCTTCAGTCTTCGGATTGTGGTTGGGTTTCCCCCAAGTTGTAGGTCACTGCTCCTTTAACTGTTGTAACTGGGAGTGTAAATATATATAT
>NW_027110990.1:346817-347587 GCF_000696795.3 Halyomorpha halys | reverse complement strand
GTGGGATTTATTGGAATTTATTTTAATCCTCCAGTTTTGGCACCATCAACAAAAAGTTGAATTTGAATTCATTCGCTGTGACGACATTGACAAATAAATAGATAATTATCAGGTTATCCACTTGATGTGTTATTTCCTGAACTGAAATCTTATCTGTGACAAGTCTTAATCCAGACTAATACTGCATTCGATATCCTATCGTTTACTATATCACGTTTTATATCTCGAAATACATCTGAAAACTTTTTATAAACAGTTAAAACTCTCACGTATGTTTCTGTTCCGCCTTGCACCACTCTAACAATATTGATATTAATCCTGTCATTTAGAAGATAGCGGAAGATATGCGATCAGGATTTCACAAATATATTCCTTTGGATTATCCACATCGATTCTACTTATTCACCTTTCAAGAAAAAAAGGAATTTATCAGACAATCTTTAACTTACAGAGAAGATGTTTTGATTCTTCATGCTGCCTTCAGAGGATGGTGATGCAGAAAGTTCTGCCACGTCCAAGTTCCGAAAACGCGGGACTTCCGCAGACTCGTTTTCCGGCGGCATCGATGGAACCCTGAAATAGAAAATAAAGATTTCCTGAATAATTGAGATTTAATAAATATAATTAATTGGTATCATAAATAACAAGTCCAACTAAAAAATAAATTACTTTGGTTTGGGTGTGTGTGTTTTTAATTTAATTGTTACACTCAATTCCATATAAACCTTTCCAACCATCCTAATCCTTTGGTTCAAACCTTATCTAGTTCC
>NW_027110990.1:344534-345502 GCF_000696795.3 Halyomorpha halys | reverse complement strand
GCAGATTGTAATATCTATCAATAAATAAATCTATCAAATAAAAAAAAAAAAATTGTTACACTCTAACAATTAAATTGGGTCGGCCATAGCTTAGTGTATAAAGACACAGTATTACCAACTTGATGTCAAGTGGCGGTGCCGGTTCGAATCCGGCCTGGGGGGCGTTGACGTTTTCCATTATGTGGCGGTCCCACAAAATGAAAAACTTTGACCTCCAACCCCATGGTTAGGCAGTATAGGACTCTAATGGGAGTCTTGGCCGAAAAAAAAAAAACAATTAAATTTTAATTCTGTACATCGAATGATAAGCAGCACCTTCATTTGTTTTTTGGAGGAAGGAGCATACAGGAGGGATAAGCTGGACGGAAAATTGAAGCCAAAAAGGTGAGGCTTATGATGGACCAGGGACGTGGAATAGGAGTAGGGAAGAGTACGGGCTAACCAGTGGCAACTTTTTGATTCAGGTTAGATTTCAATGGTGAACACTTATATTAATCTCAACGCAAATCTGAGCACCATGGGCGTGGCATTGGGCTTCACTTTTGCTTTGAGTGTGGGGGTATAACACCCCCCTGATTTGCTACTTATTAAGTTTACTTTTTATTCAGTAGATACTTGAACGAAATTACGCATTTTACATGAAATTAGAGCACTTCGCTCAATTGTTACTAAATAACTCGAAAACTGAGTGCCCTTCTTTTATTCTTTATTCCTTAAATTTGATAGACTTTCTATAATTCGAAAGCAAAATGAGCTCTGTAAGGTCATTACTTTCCAAGATACAGACTAGAAACATCGACTATTAAGAACAAAAATTAAATATACGATATATAGACTCCAATTAATTATTTTATTGTGAGGTGTATACAGTTAACCGTAGATTACTGATTGGAGAAGATGGTCGGGGGTGCGGTCAGCAAAGAAACAACATAAATAAACAAAAAATATTTATTTATGCCGACGTTTCG
>NW_027110990.1:338442-339642 GCF_000696795.3 Halyomorpha halys | reverse complement strand
TGAAAATATAAATTAGTTGATTACTAACTATGGACAAGTCAAAAGTAGATTGATTACATTATTATTTATAAACATATAAATGTGAGCAACAAACAAATGATACAGTGGAAAGAATCTATAAAGAATTAGTTAAAGAAATTAGGAGAGAACATTGTTATAAATTGCAGGAAAAGTCGCTAGAAATATGGAGAAATATTTCCTATTCTCCATATTTCTTCTTATTTTCTATAACATTGTTTTTTACATACTCTCCGTTAATACATCCGTTTTTTACACGCCCTTTATATATTGATACATTTTATTATTTTTTGGGCTCTCATTATTTTACATTTTACACCTTTTTATGTTGGTCCTTTTCTTCTTTTTCTTTTTTTACTCTCACGTAGACTATTTTATCTCTACGATCTTTTGACCTTTAGATTTCTGTTTATATAACGTCTTTTGCCTACCTGCACTCTAGCGGCTTTTCCTGCAATTTATAACAATACTCTTTCCTAATTTCTTTAACTAATTCTTTATAGATTATTTCCACTGTATTATCATGTATGTAGTATCAATCTACTACTGTCTTGTCCATAGTTAGTAATCAACTAATTTATTTTTTCATTCCATTATTGTGTATATTTCCAAATTTTTAGTCTATTCCTCTATTGACTTCATTAATATTTACTGTTGTGGCAGTAAAGTACCACTAGCATCAGTGTTTGCCACGGTATTAAATTTCTGTTTATTAGTGATCAATTTGTTTTATTTAAGTTTATTTTAACTAATAAAATAATTACGTAAGTGCCTCTCACCCGGCAGATAACATATAAATGAACACACATGTATAAAAAGGTTAAAGACTTAAGCCATAAACTGGACATACTTATTTGTCACACGTCCTTGAGACCTAACAGATAAACATAGCTTACTTTCGAATATTTTTTTTTTTTACAAATACTGTTATACAACAAAAAGTTTTTTTTTTTTTGTTTTTTTTTTAATAATTTATTTATTGATATTTACTACTGTATACACATATATATACAATAAGTAAATTTGCTGTAGGTGACATAGTAACATGATAAAAACATGTGGAGAATCTACCCACTGTATCAGTGGTAACTCCAATAACATTTCTAGAGAAGAAGATCTCGAGGCCATCTTCTTTTTAGACGCCTAGGAGGATTATTAGGTAATGAAGGAGAAGCCAGGTTA
>NW_027110990.1:330230-338392 GCF_000696795.3 Halyomorpha halys | reverse complement strand
ATTTATATAATTTTTTTTTTCTTTCTAAATAAATGATGGTTGTTGTATTTTTGTTTTTATAGTCCTGATGAAGACCTGAAAATCAGATCGAAACGTCGGCATAAATAAATATTTTTTGTTTATTTATGTTGTTTCTTTGCTGACCGCACCCCCCGACCATCTTCCCCAATCATTAATTATTTTAATATCGCATTAAAAAATATGCCATGATTCAATTCAGTTATCTTATCTAAAATATCTATCACTTACTTTGTCCAAAATGTTTCTTACTCTCACTTACCTACGTATGGAATGTATAGTATGGGGAAGTATTGTTATCGTGAAAAATTTAGAATTCAAGTTTTCAACAGAAATACTTTATTCCAAATAACCAAATCTCACAAAATGTTTTCTGTGTGTGAACAGCCTAGCACCAAGACGAAACTGAAATTACATATAATGCAATTTTTTTTTTTAGACAGATTTGTTTAGTAGTTAAAAATTAAACATCCATTTTGTCTTAACACTTTTTATTATTTTAACAATCCAACGTTTCGGCCCTTCCGGCTAGTTAAGTTATAAGGCTATAAGTTCACAATCTCTATTTCAATTACATATTTGAGGGGGGTATGTACCTCCGATGGGAATAAATAAATTATTAAGAAGGACGTCAAGCTCTGGGGCACCTCTAGCCGCAAATGTCGTACAGAGGTCGTACTGACCTGGCTGAGAATAGGTCACACGAGGCTCACCCACTCCTATCTTATCCCGAAAAAAAAGGTCTCCGAACTGCCAGTATTGCAACAACAATTTAATAATCAGCCATATTTTCCTAGAATGCCCATATTTCACATCACACCTCAATAGCTTAGGATTAAATCAGGATATTTCAAAAACTCTCGGAGACGATGATGAAACAATAGAATTAGTGTTTCAGTTTTTAAAATCAAAAGATTTACTGACAAAAATATAACATTGAACGGGGAAAAAATAATAATAGTAAAATAAATAATAAATAATCACATTAAAATATAAATAAAATCAAACAAATATAAGAAAAATTAAATAAGGTATAAATGGCGCTGATGACCAATGATGTTAGGCGCCACTAAAAAAACAAACAAGAAGAACGTTTCGTATGATTTTTGATTTTAGAATAAGACTGTCCACTCTCACACACAAATCATACTTCTCCTTAATATATATTCAATATATAGTAATTTTAAAAAATCTAAAATTATATATTTATTCTTATAACATTTTTACTTCAGGAATGTTTTCAGCCTAAAGTTCATAGAGTCAAAAGATTTACAAATGTAAGAAAAAATTCTTAGATAAAGTGGATTCGAAGTTCTGCCATTTTAGAAGATTGATTATAATTTAAAACAAATAAAATATATAATAAACAGTGGCCTACAGACATAGTGTACATCATATAACGCAATCATCCGATAAGTTAAACCGTGGTTGAAAAATAAAAACTTCTTTTTTTAACTCCCTATGTGAAAGAGGAAATATGAAAGAAAATTGATAATGAGAGTGGACTTTCGGATCATCACGGATGAATTGATAACCTGGTATTTTTTTATAATAGAGGAAAATGGCAGGTCTAAACCTCTTCAAACAATAGTAGATAAACTTATTGCCGAACTATCTGGATTTAGTCAGGCTAAGGATATGTTACTAAATAAACATCTTTATTCTTCTATATTATGCAATTGTTTATTACAGTAAACCATTGTTATAATGTTGAACTTGAAACAATGTAATGTTTATATTTGACTAACAGTTTTAAAAACGTTAGAATTAGATGTGATATTTATGGCCCAAATTTACTGTATAAGGTCAAATATTTTCTATTTCTCATGATGCGTGAATTGGCGAATTTTTGCTATTTGAGAATGTTAAGGCTTTAGATTGGTATCGTATTTTGAAAGAAAATGTATTTAGGCAATCAGGCGAATTTTGTAACGCTTTTCAAATAAATCCTTTAACGGGAGAATTTAGATTACACAACGCTGAATTAAGGTAAATATAATTCAAGTTATAGCATTGCGGCGTATAAAATGGGCGTGTAAGGTTGTAGGTCTTGGTGACTAGCGGATCCCTAAAATCGTAATAAGCACTGAACCAACGGGTAAACGTCCGAAACGTAGATGGGAGGATTACGTTAAAACTAATTTAGTAGAATTGGGTTTCCCACATCCCTAAACTTCTTTCTCGAAAAGCCATCCTATTCCTCACCTATATACATTTCACCGTTCTCCGTTCCACATATTTTCCTGACCCATGGAAATTATTTATAATCAAAATGATCCCCAAACTCCAAAAGCCGCCAGAACACCCATCCTCCTACCGTCCTAACTCTCTATTATCGATCGTGGGAAAAATCCTCGAAGAACTTATTTTGAAACGCCTATACTCCATCCTAGATTCCAATCATATAATCACAGATCACCAGTTCGGATTCCGAACATCCCACTCCACTATTGAGCAATGTCATCGTGTGGTGAACGATGTCTCGTCTTCTTTGGAGCGCGGAATGTACTGCGCGGGTGTCTTTTTGATATAGAGAAGGCTTTTCATCGAGTCTGCCAACCGGGACTGCTTTACGAACTCCGTAAATTCCTACCTCTTACATATTTCCTCTTCATCCTTTCTTACTAATAGATTATTCCAAGTAAACCACAATGGTTCCTATTCATCCCTCTATTTTCAATCCGCTGGTGTTCCTCAAGGTAGTATCCTCGGTCCCATCCTCTACACCGTCTATACAGCTGACATCCCAACAACTCCTAACACTATGCTTACCACGTATGCTGATGACACATGTGTGCTCGCTGTAAGCCTACCGACTGCCCTACAGTTTCATTTAATAATGTTACTCTTACCCCTGTCGAACAGATCCGCTACCTTGGGCTTCATCTGGACAAACGACTAACCTGGAATCCCCCCACAAGACTGAAAAGACCGGAAACTGCACGCAGATTCCGACTATTACAGCACTTACTAGACAAACTGTTTAAACTTCCAACTCATTACAAAAGACTGATCTACATGACAATAATAAGGCCCAACTGGACTTACGGAGTTGAGCTTTGGGGCTCTACTAAACCTTCGAATTCCTCTCGTATCCAATCCTTACAATCCAAAATCCTTATTTTGTTAATAATAAAACCATCCATAAAGACCTAAATATTTCTTATGTAACCGATCTAGCCCGAACCCGGTATCATTCCTTCCATTATGAACTTCCTAACCAACCAAACCCACTGGTTTCTAACCTTGCTTCCTCTTCTATTCCTTGCAATCCTCCGAGGCACCTGAAAAGAAGATGGCCTCGTGACCTTATATTGTAAAATGTTTTTAGAGTTCTACTACTGGGTAGTTTCCCTACATGCTGTATCACATCATTATGATCTTACTTCAAATTTTCTTGTTGTATTTTTTATACAGTTGTAAATATCAATAAATAAATAAATAAAAAATAAATGGAATTGGGTTTGGAGGGGCATCACTGGAAGGATGTATGCAGAGAGCGTTTGGTGGTATCGGTATCGAGTCTTCGGGTTCGTTAGGCCTTCATCATGATTATTATTATTATTTTCAAATAAATCTTAAATATTTATATATATAAAAATTCATTAAATCCTAAATAACTTGAAATTATTAATGGTAGTCGGCCTATTTTGGCTATTAGTTACAACTATAAATAATTATTGCCCAACTGTGCCATGAACTATTATAATTAAAAATAATAAAGATCACTTATCAATAAAATAATAATACAGAGAAAAATAACAAAAATAAAATACTAAATAATATATTGATATTATCAGAGACCTGATTTTTTTTTCCAGTAAAAAATAGAAACATGTTAAATAAAAAAATCAATGTACAAAATCTCAAACTCAAAATATGCAATAATAAACTTTATTGTTTAATTTATGATATTAAACATAGAAAGCTTATCTAACCATGTTGGAATGAAATTAAACGCTCTTACATTCGTGCAAACATAGATAAAAAATACTATGAAATTTTGTCCGTGATTAAAGAGCTATGATGAAGCAAATTGCATTAGATATTTTATATTCATACAAAAAGCTGCTTCGCTATTGCTATATTTGAGGATGTATATAGATTGAGTTTGTTATAAATTATTGTATTTAGTTAAAATTAAACATTTACGTAAACTTTATTATTATGATTTAGTAACATAAATAAAACCAATATGCATATATCATCGCATGATAAGAAACGAAAATAAAATTTGTATTGTTTGTCGAATACTCTTATTAAATTTTAGGTATTTGAGAATCTTAGGGCTTTAGATTGGTACCTTTTAATGGTTTCTTAATAGTATTTATCGCTTTAAGAAAAGATATTTATTTATATTCTTAAATACTTTCTTGAGACTGATTAATGTTGTTTAAATAAATAATTTAATTTTAATCCATTTTAGTCTCAACACATTTTAATTTCCTTCCAAGTCCGACGTTTCGGCCAATCCGGCCACCTCAGGACAATCTACTACAAAACAGATTTTATTACATGTGTGATCCTTAACAATTCAAAATACTTAACAATATTATTTATAATTTATCTTACGTTAATACAATTTTTGAACTAAATGATTTAATAACTCAACTTCATGTAAGCTATTCTGCCCAGGTTAAAACAACAATTTCAATGAAACATTAAAAATTAGGTAAACATACTTTTTGTTTATAATATTGATTCCTGGTATCAATTTTGTCCTTTCATGTTATAATAATTTTTGATTTTATTGTTGGGTCTATGACGTAAACTCAATAAAAATCGGGATTAATATATAAAATTCCCTGTCTAAATTGTCCAGCTATATATAAGTGAAGCAAAGCAATTATTGGGTGGCAGAATTTATCAACACAATAATGATTTGGATAACAAGGAGAAGGATCCAAATAAAACGGCACTAGTACAGCATGCAACCAAAAACCAGCATTTTTTTTATTTTGAAAATACAATGATTTTACATAAAGAAAAAAATACATTCAAAAGGAAAATACATGAATCCATTTATATATCTGACAATATTAATTATACAGTGAATTTCAAAACAGATACAAGAAATTTAAACCCTATGCAGAGATATTAAGTAAAATTAATTTATGAAAAATATGGGATAAATTAAATGTGGATAATTATAATGAGCCTTGATGGGAATTTTACTAATAAAATAAGAGGAAAATAAAAAAAATATTGTTATAATAAATAATTTAATGCTTAAACTGAGCGGAGAAAGGTTACAAGCATTGTTCTGATATAGTTTTAACAAATAGTGACTGTGATAAATGAATTTTTGAAAAATTTATATCTCAAAAACCATTTGACGTACAAATGTCTATTAGCACTCAATTTAAAGCTAGTTTAATCAGCTATAAAGTAGTTTATGATGTTTATCTTCGTAGGGGTAATAGTTGAAATTTGCTCATATAAATTGATTTGTAGTTGTTCGGACAAATTTTCAATTGCCAAATTCATATTCATCTGTGAATATCATAAAAACTACTACCCCTACGAAGATAAGTGTCATAAACTACCTAATAGGAAGTTAAATTTTCTTTTTTTTGAGTGTTGGCAGACATATGTGCGTTTAATGGGTCTAAAGATATATTTTTTTCAAAAATCCAACATTTTATACGAACAACTAGAAATTAACATTTTGTGGGTTTATTTTGTCAAAAACTACTACTCCTACAAAGATAAACATAATTAACTATTTTGTAGTCAATTTAACTAGCTTTAATTTGAGCGCTGGCAGACATCTATACGTCCAATGGTTTCTGAAATGAAGTTTTTCATAAATCAAACTTATTGTCCGAACAACTATAAATTAATTTATTCTAACAAATATCATGAAAACTACTATTCCTACGAAGGTAAAGTTCATAAACTTCTGTATAGTCCATTAAACTAGCTTTAATTTGGTGCTAATAGACATATGTACGTCACGTAGTTCCTGAGATATAGATTTCTCAAAATTAATTAACTAACTACTAATCTTTCGGAAGCTTTTAAAAAAAATTTGCTTTTTAAAAAGCCATATCTCGAGAACTATTGGACGTAAATAGCTCTTTTAAGGCTAATATTTCAGCAAATTTACTCTTCTTTAAATTATGTTCTCTTAGATTTTCTAGTGTTGTTGGTAGTTTTTAAGATATAGAGCTCCCAATGAAAAATTAGTGTTTTTTTAAGGTTTTGAAACAGCCGCCATTTTTTATTCCCCCTACCTATATTTGGCATCATGAATTTTGACTAGTAATTATACATAGTTTTTATTGAAGTAATCAAAAATTGGGGTGAGATAACTGCCTTTTTTTCTTCCCGGCTCTTATAATACTTGATCCTGGTAGAAATCTGGTAAATGTTTGTTTGGATAGGCGTCATTGGAGGTATGCTGAGAGCGAATGATGGTATCGACTTCGAACCCTCGGGTTAACTCAGCCTTTATTATTATTATTACAGAACAAATGGAACCATAATTAATAATTTCAAATTATTTAGGACTTATTGAGAAGGGGGAGCGTTATTATTTTCGTCAGAACCTATAATTAGAGTTGGGCAACTATGAGACTAATAGATAAAATTGCCATGGATACGAATTTGATGAATATTATTTTTATTCGTCATTTAGGCAATATTATTTTTTAATAAGTGATTTGTCATAATATGAACATTTTTTATAAACAAATTAATTTTTTGGAGCTCATTGGTTTATTATTTACTAAACTTTTAAACTACACATAAACGTTTTTGACATCCTTTATAAGATTCATTGAAGTAATATAAATATTTTTTTTAACAAAAAAATAAAATAAAACAAACAATAATAAAACGAATGAATAGAGAGTAAATAAAGATACGAACATATCGCATCAAGGCCCGTGTATATGTTATCATCAAAGATAAAGCCTCTTTGTACTATCATCACTTTGTAGAGGTTATATCAAATACGAAATATGATTATTTTAATGGCTTTTTCATTTCATTTACTTGATATTATATCTGTATATTTTAGAACACACTACTCTATCAAAGGCTTAAAATATGAGTCTTTAAAATTTAATCATACTTTTAAAAACTAATCAATAATAAATGTTTTATTATCAAAATTAATTATTTATTACCTCAATATATAACAAATAATATATTTTTTTATTACCAGTTCGGTTGATGTAACAGATGGTAACTTATTTTATAACGGTTGATATTGGGGAGGAGAGGTTTATATTTATTATAGTATAATAAATACATTTCTTCTAGAAGAATGCTAGTTCTTGGCACAATTCGATGATTCTAGGCACAAACTCACGTAATTCTACAATGATAATAAAACAGTAAACATTTTAAAAACGCAACATAAATCTTCTTACCTATATTATATTTCATTTTTCACTGTTATCAATCTGCTACTATCTAATTCCATATTTATCAATCAACTAATTTGTATTATTCAATTCAATATTTTGTATACTTGAAGAAGTTTGTCGGGGGGTGCGGTCAGCAAAGAACAACATAAATAAACAAAACCATATTTATTTATTCATGTTGTTCTTTGCTGACCGCACCCCCCGACAAACTTCTTCAAGCATTAATCTACGGTCAGCTATCTACACCTCAATATTTTGTATAGTTCCAAATTTGTTGGTATAATATTTCTTTTCAATTTTATGTTTTTCTCAATTATGGTTGTTATCGCTTTTTGTTCTATAGCCCTGATGAAGACCTGAAAGGACGAAACGTTGACATGAATAAATAATTTTGAGTTTATTTATGTTCTTGATGACCACACCCCCAACCATCTTCCCCAATAAAAAAAAATATATTTAATGTTTTAATAATAATAATTCTCTGTGATAATGTAATCTCTATTTATTGTTAGCAACCTATGATCACAGACCATACCGAACAATAAATTGGATATTGTATATAGGAAGATGGTCAGGGTTGCGGTCACAAGTGAAACAAAAATAGTTTACAACTATTTTATTTTCCAACGTTTTGCCCCACTTTGCAGGGCTTCATCAGGGCTAAAAAGATACAAAATGAAACTATGTTAAGATAAAATGATAGAAATAAAAATTAAAAGATACAATGAAAAGAATAAAAAATAAGTATACAGTATGTTGTCCTATATG
>NW_027110990.1:326820-328915 GCF_000696795.3 Halyomorpha halys | reverse complement strand
GTTTTTATCATGTCACTATGTCACCTACAGCAAATTTACTTGTTGTATATATGTGTATACAGTTGTAAATATCAATAAATAAATTATTAAAAAAAAAAAAAAAAATCGTGTCATATAATGAAAACTCGAACCCTCCCACTCTGATTAAGACAGATCGGTTACGTCCAGGATAAACCCTCCATAAGTCAAAAATTACAGGTAGGGGATAAAAAATTTCGCCTTAAAATTAGGGGATAAAAAAAATCGCCTTCATACAGAACCTTTATTCTAGAAATAGTACTTGTGAGCAAGTACTCATATTTCTAAAACCTCTATTTCTTTATAGGTTCGAATGGTATTTTTCCTTTGGGAAGGTTAGTCCCAGATATGAATCAATCAATGCCACAGAAGATCATGAATACCAAATTTTTCCTCCGAAATTTCATGATCCTCCGATTAAATTTACAATACGGAAGGGAAAACAGACATTTCGTAATTAAATGTATACATACAGACGTATACATAATTAAATGAAGAATAAGTTAAAGTAGTGAGGTAAATAAGCATTTTTCCCATCAGACTCGTATAATAATTGAAATTTTGATTTCAATGTCAGCTATCTATAAATAAAAATATAATATTCCTTTGTTACTTATGTGAAGTTCTAAACCGATTTACACATGCTTGTTTTCAAAAGGCTTGGTGTTGTGAAGGAAGGTTTTAAGTAATTGAAATCCTAGATTTATCAAGTAGAAAAAATGTTACGATCAAAATTAGGTATTTTTAAAATTCAAAATATTTACATTCTTTTCATACACTATATTTGAGAAACATGGCATGTAATTAAATCACTTAAGACCTAAATCGGACAAGTAAGTATTAGCAAAGATATTGCCAATATCCACTGTTCTGTTTATCAATTATATTAATAAAAATGTAATGATCCTTATTTCTTTTAAATATATTTTTATTTATAATTCATTTAATGTTTCATTATTAAAAAATTTGTTTTATTGGAAAATCCATTTCAAATATCTCGCCAAATGATCAATTACTAACAATTAATAATTAAGAACTAAGTGTGTTTTTCGTATGTATAAAAAAACTGAATATTTATGTTCATAATAATTGTAAATATCTTTTTTTATGTTTGAGCATAAACATTGTTGTTTAAACTAATAAAGAGTGTACCTAGCGATTCATCTTTATCATTACAATAGGAACAAGCAGTAAAATATGAATAATAGACTCGAAGAGGATTAAGTGGAATAAGGAATATTGGGAAAATATCGATATATTGATATTTCGATATTTTGGTCCGATAGTCTTAATTTGACAACTTAAAACCTATATTTAAATATAAACTTTATCTTAAAAATATTTTTTAAGAAATCGAGGAATATTAGTTTTTTTTATTACAATAATAAGTTTTTTCTTTATATTTAATAAAAGTGTTAATTGATAGTTATCATTTATTATTAACACTATTCTGATTTTTATCTTTTAATTTTAAATTCTAATTTTTAAAAATATAAAATTTTATTCTATTTATCTCTGGCTGATAATACATCGGGTGTTCTGAAGTTTTAGTACTGATAAGCAAAGTCAGGGAAACTATAAAATTAAATATAACTACTCTTCTAAAAGCCACTAAGGAACAAGGTTTCGAAATAAATACTGAAAAAACAAAACATATAGTTAGTAGTAGAAACAGCAACGATATTCATACAGGAGGAAATTCATTTGAAGATACAAAGAAGTTTTAGTATTTAAGTTCCACGGTTACTAAAAAAACAAAACAAATTGACAAGGAAATAAAGGAGAGGCTAAATATAGGAAGCACTTGTTATTTTTTCAAATTCGGAATTGCTTTACAACGGCGCTTAGTCATCCCTATTCCGTTAGTCTGCTGGTGTACCTCAGGGTAGTATCCTTGGTCCTATCCTTTATACAGTTTTCACAGCTGACATCCCAACCCATCCTAACACTATCCTCACCACGTATGCCGATGACAAATGTCTATTGTCAGTGAACAATGATCCTTATTGTATCCCAAACCCTCCAATCCCACATCACCACCCTTGAAGAATGGTGCCAAAACTGGAGGATTAAAATA
>NW_027110990.1:322927-324915 GCF_000696795.3 Halyomorpha halys | reverse complement strand
ATAAATATATATAATAACAACATTTTATGAATATATAATTGATAAACTGGTAAACACAAAAGCTTTTGAAAAGGAATTCAATAATTATAATAGTTTTATAGGACACAAATAATTTTGGTTATTGAATATATATATTTCGATAATTGCCTTCAGAAATTATCCTGGTATTCCGATCAACGACAGGTATACATAGCAATACTAATTATATACCATCCTAATTATGAAATATAAAGCATTAACAATAAATATAATTTTAAAAAATATATATTTTTTTTACAGATTTCAAAGTTGTTACCCATTTTATGGTTTCCATGAAGCTGAACTTCATTCCGTCACATAATTTCAATTCGCCCTCTCTAAAAAACAGGCATTCCGAACGAAAAAAAAATATATGAATGAAAAATTGAAGTAAATTGTTTAATTTAATACAAAATGAATATTTACTTTTTACATGAAATTACTAAATTAGAGATTATGCTAAACATTCTGGAATAAATTTTAATATTGTATTATTATTATAAACTCCAATTTATTATTTACCGGGTCCGTTCCCTGGAACAGATATAACTAATTCTCTCCTAATACCTTGGCTATAGACCTGATAAGCCTTCGAAAAAATCCCTGTTGAATTGGCAATGTTTGGATAATACTAAGTGCTTATCCTTCTTTATCCTTGACGTCCTAGGATCAGACCGAGGAGAAAGAAATTGAGAATGATACAGCATTAATTGTGTATTATAATTACGTAACTACTGAGACAAATCCATGATTTTTTTTAAAATTAAGTATCCCTAAAATAAATAATGATTACTAAAACAAATTGATCAGCAGGAACTGAGAGAAAAAATAGTAGCAACAATAGCATTAGTACTATAACCTAAATTTATCAAACCATCCTGTGCCGTGTGGTTCTAATCACATTATATTCGGTCATAATCGATCGAACCATTAATCCAATTTTGGTAAAATTAATAAGGGGTCGTGAGGGTTGTGACCTAGTTGGTCTTATATCGACTTTATTAGATACCGTTCCCACCTTACGCATGCGTAAACGTATTTTGATTGGCACACATATATTCAAAAAGGGTCCGTCTGATTTGGCTTAAATTTAACAGGAATTGGTGTAAAAAGGATCTAGATTCAATTTCATCAACTAATTTCGCTTACGCATGCGTAAACATACTTTCCTTGGGTCACCAATATTTCAAAATCCGATTTTGTCAGTATTTCAAGGGAAATTGTAAGTCAGTATTATTAGGGTCTAATATCAAATGGATCAAATACTTTGCTCATCCATGTGAAAAACTAGTTATCAAGACAGGTTTCATAAAATGCTCGTAAAGTAGATATAATTCTAAAGCAACAGACCATTAACCTTAAATTTAAAAATATTAAGTACTCATAAACCTCTAGTATTCTTCCCTACTCTCTCCTTTTTTAATATCCCACTAAAGAATGTTCAACAGATTCGCTACTTATGACTCCATCTTGATAAGATACTTACTTGAGCTTTGGGACTCCATCAATCCCTCAAATTCATCCCGAATCCTTACAATCGAAAATCCTCCGTAAACTTCTTAAAGCTCCTTATTACGTCACAAATAAACTCATACATAAATGCATTAACAACCCATTTGTTGCAGATTTGGTCCTCCTTTCATTTAAAAATCCTAACCCACCCAAACTCATCAATTCTTAATCTCTCATCCTTAACAATCCCTGATAATCCTCCGAGGCGTTTGAAAATAAGACGGCCACGAGATCTTCTAATTTAAAGCCATGATTGAAGAACTACCATTGGGTTGTTTCTTTCCAAGATGATCATGTGTTTTGAAACATTTATCACATTTACTTATTGTATTTTTTTTTTTTATATACAGTTGTGAATTTCAATAAATAAATAAAAAGTATGCAATAGAAATGTAAAAAAATAAAGGAATAAAAAATAACTGAGACATGTATTATACTTAGCAATTTTTTTTTTACTT
>NW_027110990.1:297366-322766 GCF_000696795.3 Halyomorpha halys | reverse complement strand
CAACATATCAATGTTTCATATACAAATAACATTAAATCCTTCACAGAATACCTGGTGTAAGTTAAAATGTTTAACTGATAACAGAATGTACACATTGCGTCAACAATTAACAGTATTATCAAACAGATCACGTCTCCTACCCATAAATAAAACTATTATCACACAAAAAGTTTGTGAATGACAATTATAAAGAATAAAAAAAAAGACTTGAAATGAAACTCCAAAAATAAAAATTGATAATTTATGTATTTAAAAATTACTGATTAACTAACAATACTTTAAATGAACATACAAAGAAATTAAATAACCAAATGTATCAAAAGGCACCCTAGTAGCAAAACATTGCCTTGAACGTAAACATAAATTTATCCCATTCTTTACTTAGTCCACCGGTATTTTTCAAGGCAGTATCTTAGGTCCAATTCTTTTTACAGTTTATACAGCTGACATCCTAACCCACCCTAACACAGTCCTAACAACATACGCAGATGACACATGTACACTGTCTATAAACAAAGACCTACCACTAATGCATCACAAACTCTACAGACACACATAACATCTATTGAAGAATGGTGTCAAAACTGGAGAATCAAAATAAATCCTGACAAATCCCACCAGATCACCTTTACTCTCCGTCGTAAACCTCTGCCCTCCTGTCCTACAGTATCCTTTCTAAATACACCACTAACGCCTGATAAACAGATTCGATACTTAGGACTCCATCTTGACAAGATACTTACTTGGAATCCACATACCAGACTGAAACTACAAGGAACTGCTCGTAGATTTCGATTGCTACAAAATCTAATTGACAGATGCTCTAAACTTCCCATTCATTACAAAAAATTATTATTCACTATGATAATCAGACCAATTTGGACACATGGAATTGAGCTCTGGGGCTCCACCAAACCATCAAATTCCTCCCGCATCCAATCCTTACAATCCAAAATCCTTGATGCTCCTTATAACGTTACAAATAAACTCATCCACAAACAGATATGCGTCTTTTCATTCCAAATTACTCACTCATCCTAACTCATTAGTTCTTAATCTCTCATCCTTTACAATTCCTGATAATCCTCCTAGGCGTCCGAAAAGAAGATGGCCACGGGACCTTCTAATTTAAATTAATGCTTGTACAACCAACGGGTGGTTCCTTCCCAAGATTTTCAAGTGTAAATGAAACATTCCACATATTTACTTATTGTATTTATTATTTTTACAGTTGTAAATTACATTAAATAAATAAATAAAAAACAAAATTATCCCATTACCGGTTTCCCACAGAGTTCCTGTCTATGCCCCATAATATTCAATCTCTTTATAAATTTATCCCATTGCTGGTTTTCCACAGGGTTCCTGTCTAAGGCCCATAATATCAATCTCTTTATAAATGATTTCAAAAAGTCGATATACAACTTTCTCCCGATAATACAGTGCTTCATACCTCTTCATACAGTATTGGCACAATAGTTAACAGGCTAAATGATTTTTAAACAAACAAACATCTAAATACCTTAACAAGTTGGGGATTAGTTTTAAATATGGATAAAACTAAAGCCATCATTTTTAACAAAACGACAGCCTATACTTCCATCGACCATAAATTTAAATAATATCCCTGTCCATTTTGTCAAAACAGTTCAATACTTAGGAGTCGCTTTAAACAGCAAACTATAATTTAATCACCACATCAATTCGAAATTGCAAAACGCAAGAAAAATTCTATATCACATGAATGCATACTTTAATAAAAAATGAAAATTATCCAGTTGAAATAAATTGATAATATATAAAGCAGTACTAAGACCCATCCTAACTTATGCCTCTTCCATATGGAGGTTTACTACAACCAACAAAAAAAAATACAAGTATTTCAAAACAAATGCCTCAGAATCGTTAGTAACTATCCATATGACACTTGTGTCACAGTGCACTTGAGTCACTCTTGCTGCCTTAATGCTATTCCCCCTCCATAGGCAAGAGTGTCACATTGTCAGTAGTCTTGAATTTTGAGTTGTGTCACTTTAGAAATACTAGTGCGATATATTAATATATATATAAATCCATTATATGTATTTTATTCTATCCAATGTTACGAATTTTATTTTAACTCAATAATTTTTTTTTTTTGGTTTATTTTTTCCTCTTTCGGTTTGTTTAGCAAAATTTAAAATAGAGTAATTATGTAAAATGTAATTAGTTTCAAGAAAAATAGTATTGTATCAAAGGGTATCCTAAAACAAATACAGTAAATATTGTACATTATTTATGCAATAAAAAACATGTATAAAAAAAAATTAATTTATAGAATCAACTTATTTTACATAAAGAAAATTAGGAAACAAAATTCTAGATACCTCGAGGTTCATTAGACAAAACCTCAATAACGAATTAAAACTCAAAACTCATTTGAAAAACTTGATTTCTTTTCCGAATCAATATGAATTCGAAATAAATTATTGTGTTTTTTAAGTTGGTGTTTTTTATCTATCAGCTTAGAATTGATCAAATTATTAAAACATTAAACTATAAAAACTTTAATTTTAGGTGATTCATTATAAAATTTTTTAAGGTGGTGTTTACTAAAAAACTTTTAGGATATTTTATTAATTTTTTAAAATATTAAAAGAAATTTTAAAATGATTATATTATATACACAATTTTAATGCTGTCAACTCCTTTCCTTCAGGAGAATGTTCTGATTTGGTTACAATAACGAGGAAATTGCTGTCAGGAAAGAGGCTAATGAAGAGAGTAAGCTGGCAGGAAAAGTGAAGCCAAGATGACTGGCGGTGATGTATCAGGGGCGTGGCAGAGGAGAAGGGGATGAGAACCAGCCAATCAACGACTGTCCTGTTTCAGTTTAGATTACAATGGCGGACATTGTTACTAACGTAACAGGCAACGTAAACTTAAGCATGATGGGAGTGCACTATTCGGCTTCACTATTGCTTCGAAGAAGAGAGAGGTTATGTCGCCCCCTAAAAACAGAGGTTCATTACTAATACGCCGTATCTTTAACAATATTAACAGATCCGATTTATTTTTTATTTTTGTTTTTTGATTTTTGCGCAGATAATTTTTTTCTTTATAATTCATTTTATTGAAGATTTGCGTTATATATAAATAATTAAGTGGCTTTAAGAAGATCTAAGCAACTTAAGTCGATATTACGCACACTGTGCCCAAATTGTTCCACAGACATCTAGGGCCAAAATCATTCAAAACAAAAATAGAAAGTACGAAATCGGCTCACCGACCACAGACAAAAGGCCAAAAATGCATTTTTGGAATCAGGAGTCTATAAAACGGGTAGATTCGGTGAAAATAGCATATCAACAATTTGACGTTATTGAAATACTATCCCAGGGTGTAATGTCAGTAAAAAATAATGAAGAATAGTAACAGTAAACCTGTTTTTGTTGTTTAGAAGACATTGCATAAATTTAAATCATAAATATTTTGCTAATTAACTATTTAAAAAAATTACATTTATTATTTTCGCTCCACTCTTATTCCGATTTATCGATTCATAAAGATGACCTCGATTGTTGCAACGAGTAGAGAAAGCCTGGAGAAAGCAGAGGCAAAACGTGTCACAGCTTTATTTCGTCGATCAATCAATATTATATCATTATTAATATTTATTTCATAAATATATATATTAAAAAAATTGATTCTGTACCTCTATTAAGACCATAAACAGTCAGAGGAAGAGTACTTTGTAAGGAATTTCTGTTACTAGACTAATGGTTGTGCGAGGAGGTTATTTGGTCAAAATCACGCTCCACAGCCAGATTTTTACCGAAATAGGGTTACAAACTTTATGAGGCTGGTTCGACCCCGGAGGGTACGTATCTCTCATATATCTGTGCGAGTGCGTTGATGCATGTGATGGTGATATGAATTGTACATATAAGCAATGAGGGAGTAGCTCTGTAGTAAGGCACTGTGCTACTAGCTCCAAGGACCTGGGTTTGGATCCGGTTGTGGCAAATAATTATTTTCTGTTTCACTGTAGCCACGAGTCTGGGCTAAAATTTGGCGGTTGAGCGCCTTTCTGACCAAATCACCTCCTTGCACAGCCGTTGGGTAACAATTCTTCCTCGCAAAGTACTGCATCACTGGCCTCTTTTTTTATTATAGTATTAGAAAGAAAGTTTTTTTGTGGAGCGAAACTCAATTTTTTCTATACAAAAATATGAGCTTCTCGAGTATTAGTATGTTCGATCACCTGTTTGGATTCCGAACATCCCACTTTACTATCCAGCAATGTCATCGTGTGGTGGACGTAGTCTTGTCTTCTTTGGAGCGCGGAATGTACTGCACGGGAATCCTTTACAAACTTCGTAAATTCCTACCTCCTACATACTTTCTCATCATTCATTCCTTTCTCATTGATAGATTATTCCAAGTACACCACAATGGTTCCTATTCATCCCTCTATTCTCATTCCGCTGGTGTTACTCAAGGTAGTATCCTTGGTCCCATCCTCTAAACCGTCTATACAGCTGTTATTCCAACCAATCCTCACCACGTATGCCGATGACACATGTGTGCTCGCAGTTAATAGTAATACATTAATTGTATCCCAAACTCTCCAATCCCATATCACAGCCCTCGAAGAATGGTGTCGTAATTGGAGGATTAAGATAAATTCCAACAAATTCCATCAAATCACCTTTACCCTTCGTCGTAAACCTACCGACTACCCTACAGTTTCATTTAATAATGTTACTCTTACCCCTGTCGAACAAATCCTCTACCTTCATCTGGACAAGCGATTAACCTGGAATCATCACTCAAGACTGAGAAGACAGGAAACTACACGTCGATTTCGACTATTACAGCACTTACTGGTCAAACGGTCTAAACTTCCAAGACATTACAAAAGACTGATCTACATGACCGTAATAAGGCCAATCTGGACATATGGATTTGAGCTTTGGGGCTCCACTAAACCTTCGAATTCCTCTAGTATCAAATCATTACAATCCAAAATCCTCAATGCTCCTTACGTTGTCACAAATAAAATCATACTTAAAGACCTTAATGCTACCTATGTAACCGATCTAGCCCAAACCAGATATCACTCCTTCCATTATAAACTCCCTAATCACTTAAATCCCCTAATGTCTAACCTAGCATCAATCCTCCGAGGCCCCTGAAAAGAAGATGGCTATGAGACCAGCTAATGTAAAATGTCATTAGAGTGCTACCAATGGGTAGTTGCTCTACACGCCTGTAACACTCCATTTTAACTAAGATCAAATTTACTGGATGTATTATGTAATATACAGTTCTAAATTTCAATAATTATATTTTTAGAAAAATAGTATGTTCGAATACTTTTTCTAATTTTTCTGGTAACTTCATGATCCCGCTCTCTGGTCCTTATCAGCAAAACACTCAACCAAATGCGATTTGAGGTCTGAAATTTTTACCTTTTAAAAAATTTTCCTCAATGGCCTCGCTTTGTCATGGCGTTAACACGATTCCTAAGCGAGTTGCCAATTTCTCGGCAGTAAATATCTGATTTGATTGTTTGTTTGCTTGGGAGCAGCTCAAAATATCTGTAATCTAACTAAATCGACAGCATGATCTTTCTCCGACGAAATTCAACTTACTGGTTCAATACGCTTAAGTTATTATCTTTTTCGATTGATGTTATTAAAGGCGATCTATTTTTCGTCTCCAGTGGTAAATCGTTTTGAACAAAGGTCCGATGCGATTAATTTTTTTTTTTTTTTTTTTAATAATTTATTTATTGTTATTTACAACTGTATACACATATATGCAATAAGTAAATTTGCTGTAGGTGACATGATAAAAACATGTGAAGAATCTACCCACTGATAGAACTCCAATAACATTTCTAGCGGAGAAGATCTCGAGGCCATCTTCTTTTCAGACGCCTAGGAGGATTATTAGGTAATGAAGGAGAAGCCAGGTTAGAAACAAGTGGATTTGGGTGGTTGAGGGTATTAAGGAAGGAACGGTATCTGGTTCTGGCCAAATCGGCAACATATGGAACATTGAGGTCCTGATGGATGACTTGATTTGTGACAAAGTAAGGAGCATTAAGGATTTTGGACTGCAAGGATTGGATTCTGGAGGAATTCGATGGTTTAGTGGAGCCCCAAAACTCAACTCCGTATGCCCAGATAGGCCTTATAATAGTCATGTAAATCAGTCTTTTGTAATGGATTGGCAATTTAGACCGTTTGTCTAGTAAATGTTGCAATAGTCGGAATCTACGAGCAGTTTCTTGTCTTTTTAGTCTTGTATGAGGATTCCAAGTCAGTCGTTTGTCGAGATGTAGTCCTAAGTAACGGATCTGTTCAACAGGAATAAGTACTTTTGAAATTTAATCACAAATAATAATTCGTCTAGTTAGATGAATTTATTTCAATCCGTATTGAACCCGAATATCGAACTTCTTAACAAATCCAAGACGTCTTATATAATTTTCAATTGTTTTCTGTCTGTGTGATAAATTAATTTTCTTGCATTATCTTGCTCAGTTATAAGATGATTTGATATGGACAGTAAAAAAGTTAAATGATGATTCGATTCAATTATAACATGATCGACTAGAAAGTTGGTCGTCATTCAGTGTAAAATCAACAGAACAAAAAATTTAAAACTAAATCTGACATCTGTGTACTGTAAACAATCATAGTATAACTAACTTCACGTATTTATTTGCGAGTCGCTTTCGTGCCTTTATGACACTTTTACTTCGCGACACGTTGTGAGCAGTTTTTTTTTTGTTTTGTTTTTTTCATAAACAGTTACATATTTGGATCTGAACTAGTTTTTTACTTAACTATATTCGATTTGAAATCGACAGACATAGTGTATGGCATGAAGGCAAAGCGGACCGTGGAGTAAATGAGATTTATAGTTTCGTCCTCAGATTCATATAAAATAAATAAATGGATAAGGATAAATAAAATAAATTACGGGACTGATTTAATTTTGAACAGTGATCATTTTGATTGGCAGCAAAAACAAAACAATTATTCAATGAAGAATATGTATCAGAACGCAATACAGTTAGTAAAAAAAGTCTACATAAACCGCATTATAAATTAATTTATGAAATATTACACATTATTATGTATTAATTAAAGTTATACTTTTTTTTTCTATTAAACAAAGGTCTGATGAAGATTAAATCAGGCTTATACTATCATTTTGGAATTGAATACATACTAAACGTTTCATAATAAATGTCTGCCATTGTTTGTTATAACTAATAAGTCTACATACACGTTGATTTAATCCTTTGAAAGTACACAAACATTTAATTTTTTTTACATTCATAGAGGTTTTATTTCCTAAACGAATCAGTTAGAATCAAAGTCAAGTGAAAACAACTGCTCAAAATAGAAATTTCTCGAGAGATTAGGCAGTTAATTGTTGATCGTAAAACTACAGGGAAATCATTACGCGAAATTTATTGTGTAATTACAACATTGGAGTAACACCTCAAACGGTACGTAATTCACTAAAAAAAATAATCTAAAAATCGCTAAGGACTCGCAAGAGGCCGCATCTTAGCAAAGTTAACCGAGCTAAGCGGTTGTCATTTGCGAAAAATTACCTTGATAAGCTTATCAGTTTTGGGGACAAAGTAATTTTCATGGATGAGTCTAAATTTAATATTTTCGGTAATTCTGGCAACGTTAAAGTACAAAGGAGAAAAAATCAAGCCATGAAAATGAAAAAAGAATGTCAGATAATTAAGCACGGAGGAGGAGGAGGGATCGAGGTTTGGAGGTATGGATTCAGCTGGAGTAGGCAACTTGAAGATCATCGAGGGAATGATGGATCAATATGTATACGAAGATGTCCTAAAACATAATCTGCGACCCAGTCCTACCAAGTTAGTTCTAGGATCAAATTTTGTTTTTTATCAGGATAACGATCTTAAACATTGTGCCAGAAGGGTCGAAAAATGGTTGCTGTACAATGCTCCAAGCCAGTTAAGAACACCACCACAATCGCCTGACCTTAACCCCATAGAGAACCTCTGGCAGGATCTTAAAATGAGGCTGAGGCATTACAAAATAAGAAATAAACGGCAACTATGAGAGGTCCTTAAGGAGGAAAACGAATCCTACTTTTACAAAAAAAAAAAAAAAAATTTAGTGCAATGAATAATCGTCAATAAGCAATGAAGGAGGTCCCAAAGACCATTAGACAATTATTTGCGTTGATAATTATTTTGTTATAGAATGCATAGATGCCGCGTATGCAGATTTTTTTAAAAAAACTTATTGTTACTTTTTCTCTATCATTTTCTGTTGTGTTTTGTATAATTTTTAAACAACTTTAAAATGTACCAAATTGATCAAAAGGTCCTGTATTTGAAAGGAAAAAATAAATAAATTGTTTCATCTGTTTTTTTCTTTTGACTTTAACCCAATTTTTTTATTAATATTATGTGAATGCAGACTTTTTTTACTAACTGTATATAATTTTTACCAAATTAATTCGTATTATTATCAAAAATCGTATTTAGGGAAAAAAATAATTATTACTATTGATCTGCATGGTAAGACTTTTAAAAACAATTTTTTTCTTTAACACTAAAAAAAAAAAAAAAAAAAAAAAAAAAAAAAAAACAAGACCTTCTAGATTTAGGAACAATCATATTCCAAAATTTAACTATTTATTCTGTAATTGCATGTAACTTATTGTGTTTTTTACTTCCATTTTTTAAGATATTTTTCACTTTTTTTCATTGCACATTTTTATGTTTTGTTTTTTTTAAATTTCTGTGTTGATAACTTATTTATTTTTAAATTTTATATAATTTACAATGAAAATAAAACTTGGTTGTTTCGAAGATTTTTTTTTTCTAAGCCGACTCGTCTTGAAAAATAGGTAAAGTACTGGCACAATACATTTATTTAGTAAATTAATCCAAAGAGATACAAATAAATTACACAAAAATTAGCAGAATAGAATTAAGTTTGACGTCAACATTTGAATAAATGATGTGGCACTATTCAGCGAAACGTATAATTTGAAGATAATCACATTGTGTTAACAATAAATTTAAATTCGATTGGTCTAATATAGTGTAATCTCGGTACTCCAAATACTCTAATAATCCGAACTAGTGTAAAAAAATAACTGATGGCTGTGGCATTGACCCATTAATAAAATATGCAAGGTATTCGTTATCATGTGTATGTATGTCCGCAGAAATTTCATGAAATGCTCAAAAATTTGTTCCTGAGCAGATGCTGATGAAAGTGTTTTATTTTGATTTATTATTATTATTTTTTTTGTAGACTGCTAGAAAAAAAGTTTGTCCATAAAAACGAAACTCGAAAAATTTCTAAAGAGCGAAAAACTTTCATAACTTGTAACCAATGCAGCAAGAAATCATAAGCTTCAGATTCTTGTGATTTGAAAATTAAAAAATCTTCCCGCTTTCGAAAATTTCGAACTGCCTGTTCTTTATGTCGGGCAAAGCCAGTATCTCATTTTTCTCACTTTCTCAAGTGGGCAGTGATATATCCTTGTAGCAAGTCCTTCTCTTAAAACGTCTAAGAGAAGAAATTTCTGTACAAGTCCCAGCAAAATAGTAATAATAAATAATTTTCTTTAAAAAAATATTAATTTTTTAAAACTTTAAACAGTAATGGAAGATTGACCGATTGACCGTGTGTATTATTAATAAATGGAATATGGTACGGGTACGGTAAAAAAAAAAAAAAAAAAACTCAAATAGTGATAATTATTTTAATTGAGCTAACGTTTCGCCCCATGTTGCAGGGCTTCGTCAGGGCTGTTTTGACAGAAGACAGAGTGACTTTGACATCTGTTACAACAGCCCTGACGAAGCCCTGCAATGTAGGGCGAAACGTTGCCTCAATTTAAATAGTTATCATTATTTGAATTTTTTTTTACCACACCCGGACCATATTCCATTTATTAATTTTTAAATACTAACATTTTCAATACAATATGACAGAAGGTTACAAAATATTTTTTAAATAAATTTTACTATAAGTTGTGGATTTTATAGTAATTAATCACACGGATAATTATAAAATTTCGTCTAATAGATAATTATCAAATATAGAAGGAAAATATAAAACAACGAAATGTAAACAGATGGAGGTGGCAGTGGTTCGGTAGGTGCAGAGAACTCTACACCATGAACTGACACTACCTCACTACTATTATACCGAGGAGCCATTATGTAGGCTAAGGACAGACTCTGAAAAACATGAACCTTTGACAGATCCTACCTTTGATAGACCACTCCATCGAAGTCCTTTTCCTTCTCCATCTCTTTCAGGATATTAAGGACACTACGAAATAATAAACGATTCACAAGACTACCTCACACGAAGCCTGTCGCCGCCGAACTGAGCTGAGGTAGGTTACGACTAACGTATCTCGTCAGGCAGTCGACTCTTCCCATCTCTTTGTAAATGCAAATTTATATATTTTGTCGTCATCCATTTATCTTGGATTAAATAATGGATAAAAAACTCATCGAAAATTTATTTATTATATTATATGTAATATAAATTATATAATCATATATATTAAATTACTTTCTTATAAATATTTTTAAAGTAATTTAAGAGTGTACTAAAATCTACAGCATATTCTTTTAGTCTGTTTAACCATCAGACATCCAGAGGGGACTTGAGGGGCTCTGACCCCTCCCGAAATGATTTTTTTTTTTAATTCACTTTTGAAAATCAATACCCTAGTACAGTAAGAGAGATCTGAATTGGTCCAATAATATTAGATATTTTAATAATTTAGCAGTCCCAGGAATGCCAAAAAAAAATTAGTTAGAGATGATCAATGTTGGAGTCAAGAAAAATAAAATATTTTTCAACTATTTGAAATTGGTTAAGTTTCGACCCATTCTGCAGGCCTCCATCATGGATGTTCGTGATAGGTTGAGCTGTAAACTAATAAATGAAATGTACTCTAATATAAATTAAATTAATCTTTATTGGTAATACACCTTCATCAATCACATCGCTGATGAAGATTAAAATAGTGGGTCAAAACGTAGGTCACTAATAAATAGTTGAAAAATATTTATATTTTTCATTACTGCAATCTTTACTACCTCCTTCTAACTCATATACTATCAATCGTCTATATACATTTTTTTTTAAAATTACCCTCCCCCTCCCGAGAAGTATAATCCTGGTTATATGTCTGCCTAATATAATTCATAAGATAAAAAAAAATAAATAGAAAAATTTTGGCTAATAAAAAAAATAATAATATGAGCAATCACAAGAAATTAATTTAATTTAAAAAACATTATCTTGTACAGTTCACGCATCTCACAATTTTCTCTTACTAACCTATTAACGTGCGTGATTGTGACCAAATCACCTCCTTGCACGACCGTTGGTAGCGGTACAAATTTTTATTTTAACCTACTTACGTAGCCAAGCTTTGTTTAGGTCAGTGAGCTCGTGTTGAAGTTATCGCTATTTTTGTGATATTCGAAAACAATTAAAAACCAGCGAAGAAAAAAATTATGAAAACACATTTTTTATTTTTAAAAGTTCGTATTTTAGAATTTCTCGAGATGGGAAAAACAAATAAAAGTTTTGTTCCTTTCAAGAATACAAAAATTTAAAAAAAGATAACGAAGAAGTCAAGCGACCGAGCAGTCTCAGCATTGCTCCTTCGAATCGGATTTATCTATTTTTCTTTTTTATCCCTTAGTTAACCATAAAATTATAAAATTCTTTAATATTTTATATTTAAAAACTCTATATAATTGCTAACTACGAGAACTATTTATTATTTTCTTTTCAAATAAACAGAATTAAATGTACTTTAAATAAAGATTTTTTGAAATTTCTACATTTAAGCCCAGTGAGGCTACGTCAATGAGGATAAGAACTATCTGGTATTAAATAAATTTCTCACCGATTCACCGAATTAAATCAAAATCTTTTGAGCCCTATATAAGAAAATCGAAAAAATTTTTAAAAATCGATTCAATAAAGTAGAACTTGAAGTTGGTCGATTTTAGCAAAAAGTTGCTTTCACATCCAAGGTGTATACCCACATTAAATATGTAGTTTAATTTTCGTTTTTGAAATAGGCTGTCACAAAAACACACAGAAATTTTTAAGAGACTATGTTTTTTGGAGTTAGGAGACCTCAAAACATGTATTTCTATACTTTCCCTTAATATATATTCCATGTATAGGTAAGTGAATGTAAAAATGATAAATTGTATAATTTCCTATTCCCTAGTATGATTTTGTACCAATAGTATACATAAAAACTGAACAATAATCTTACTTATTAAGCTTTCAACATTAATAACTCATATATTTTTGTTAACATTGTCTTCTTCTTACTAACTTAAATTTTTAAAAAAATATTTATGAAAATTAATCATTTATACAATTCAACCAGCAACTTATTATATTTAAATTTCCTATTTAATTTTTTTTTTTTGAGTTTATTCCCTATTTGGTTTACATACACTTACCTACATCCCGAATCAAGCTCCAAACCATAACACCATTATTTAATATTAGAATTTTGATAAGAAGTGGATAATTTCTTTGTATGAATCGATTATTTTCTTTTTAATTTGGAATAAGTAGCTATTTTATTTGCTTACAGAAGTGGTGTCATTAACATTGTATAAAATTATTAGAAGCAAATAATTTTTTAATACAATTTTTTTCCTTCTGTTGTTTTCTTTTTCTTTTATTATCAATTTATAATTAGAATTTAGTTTTTCATCTGTTTCTTTTTTACCGATTTTATACTTATTTTCCTGCTAGACATTGTATAAAATCATTACAAGTGCATTTTTTTTTTTAATGAATTGTCTGTTTTATTATTTTTATTATTTACTTAGTAGTTAATTTATTTTTAACTGAGAATCAGAATTTATTTTATTTTTTTTTTACAGTTTTTAAATTTATATCGTACACAATATACAAAGTAAGTTATTTTTATTTTTAATTTCAGGTTAGATTTTTTATTATAATTTATTTGTTAAGTTATTCTGAAGGGACCCTGTCCCAGAATAAAATTGTTTTTCTATTCTATTATATTCCAGTTTATTGACAAATTAAAAAAAAAAAAAAACACCATAATAGATTTCTGTGCCATATTTATGAAATATTTGCTTATTTTATGTTGACAATAACACAATAAGTACTTCATAATTATGACTTTGAAATATTTTATATATACTAACATAATTAAAAAAACATGAATTTTAAGAATGGAAGATTACTTTGGTTTCCAGGTGTCTGAAAATACAAGATTCCTAAAAAAATTGAAAAGAGTTTTTACAGATGAATGACAGATCGTTGATTCAAGAATTTAATCTTCACTATTTTTAAAAATTTATTCTGTTTTTTGGATATTAGAATAGGAGTGGGAAAAAGTTGTGCTGTGTTTTTCATTAACATTTGAAAAATATCAAAAAGAGGATAAATATTGATAAAGAATTGTATTTTTTAGCCCATGGTGGAAAAGAAAAAAATATTTTCTCTCTTGAATTACAGAAGTGAATCTATTTACATTAATTATGAATTCTGCATTGATTGTTTGAAAATAAATTAAGGATATTATTATCAAGGAAATATATAATTAATTTGACAACTCGGAAAGTTTAATTGCTGTTCACAGATTTTCGATATTGTTATACTGGGTTTATGGCTTGTCCATATTAATTCCTCAGGGTAAGCAAGGTCATATAACCGGCAAGAGGCGAAGCTATACTCAAACAATCATAAATGTCAATTACATTACAAAATAAGGAGACCAGATTCTTTTCAGATTTCTGATTGTGTTTAAAAAGAACAAATAGTTTATAACTATTTTTTTTTTTATTTGTTCTTTTTTTTACCACAATCCTGACCATCTTCTTATATTTATCTTAAATCTGGGACCAGTCATAAATAAAAAATTATAGTTTAGGAAAAAATTAAATTCTTGAATATTATAATTAAAAATGATATGAATTAAAACATTAAAAAAAAATGAATAATTTTTAACATTTGAACTATATATCTTAAAAACAGTGAAATTGCAGGAACTTGTAGGTAAGTCTTTTGATTAGATTTTATACTGAAATAAGTTTCATTGCTATTCATTCTCCGTTTATAGATATTATTTATAAAAAAAAGAGAATTTAATTATGGATAACTTTGTTCCTGTGTAGATTTTCAATGGTTCAACAATAATTATATTAATCTTTGTAAGTGTCGAATTTTTAATTGAAATATAATGTACATAGGCTATTAGTCCAGTTAACACATACCGATCACTGTCATCCTCTTCACTCATCTATTATGTTTGAGATGATTGATCTGCTTTTAATCAATTTTCGATCGCTGTCAAATTTAAATACACTTCAAATGTTGAGTGTATTAAAATTTATATTTTTCTTTTTCTTTTTTTAAGGAGTAAAAACAATCATCTTTTAGTACCATTCACAACAAGAGCACTTATCCATTTTTATTTATGGTCTGTTAAATATTTTGAAAAAAATATATATATATAAGAAATATGAAAATGCACACTGTTTATGATAAGAGGTTAAGTCTTATGATACTATATCTCTTTAATAATTTCTTCATGTTTTTCAAACAGTTGTCAAATGATTTTAAAAATTGTTTAAAATATATTTACATAAACAATTAATTATAGCAATAAGCCTAAAAAATAACCCTAATTTATTCCAAAATTGTTTAATAATGTCAAAAAAAAATTATCTTGACTAGTGCTGCCACCAGCGGCAGATATTGTAACACAATGTAAGACAGCAGTGAAAATAGCAATAAATTATTTATAATGTAAGAAAATATATGAAAGATTTTTTTTTTTAATGTTACCATAATTTTTATTAAAATTCAACAAAAATAAAGTAATTATTAGTAGATGTTTTTAAGAATATTAACATCATAAATCTTCCAAATTAATTATGAATATATATTCATTACTGTTCTTTGATATCTAGTTGTAATTGATTGATTACAATGTCTTAGATTGGATGGAATACTATTTCATGATATAACAAAAGACCTCATAAAAATAAATAAATAAAATAAAAATGGATAAATTTGTTGCATCTTATATAATATTTGTCAGATATAGATAATAGTTTAGTTTAGTAAAGAATTAGATTAAGGAGGTTAGAAATAAAGGGGGTTTAAGTAATGATTTTACAATTTATAATTCATTATTGACAAAATTGTGAAATTCTCAGAAATTAACTAATAATTGATGATTTCATAATTTATTTTTTAATACTGAAGCATAAATTTGGTTAAGACTGATTCAATTATAAATTGAATCAGGACTGTCAGATTGAAACAAATTATCATCTGACAATAAATGGTTTTCATGTACTATTTTGATACCTTTATTGACCGCCACCTGGACTATCTTCCTACAATCTACTTCATACGGTCAACTATCTTCTTCCAATCATTGAATATCATCATACATAATGATCCTTGCATCTTTGGGTCTAAATTTTAAAAAAATAAATTAATGTGTTTCTAACAGGGTTTTGAGTTTTGTTCAGATATGAAAAGCATTCAAGTTTTATTATTGATAAACGACAAGTTAACTAACAATCCACTAATATATTTAATGAGATATGCAAAAACAACACATATTTTAGAACAAAAATGGCTATTTATAATCTTAAAATTTTTTCTTGAGACTGGTAATTTTTTAATAAATAATTCAAAACACTATCCAATTATAGTCTCAAAACTTTTATTTCTTTTACACGTCTAACGTTTCGGCCAATTCGGCCATCTTCAGGGACAATCTACTCAATTCACTATGAAACATATAATTTAACAACTCTAAAAACTTCATACAGGCTATTCTGCCCAGGTCAAAACATTTATATCTAATAAGTCAAATATCCATTCAAAACCACAGTCAAAATTATTTCTCTTTAAACACTATTAATACACTTTTATCACAAAGTGACTGTGGTTTTTAATGGATATTTGACTTATTAGATATAAATGTTTTGACCTGGGCAGAATAGCCTGTATGAAGTTTTTAGAGTGGTTAAATTATATGTTTCATAGTGAATTGAGTAGATTGTCCCTGAAGATGGCCGAATTGGCCGAAACGTTGGACGTGTAAAAGAAATAAAAGTTTTGAGACTATAATTGGATTGTGTTTTGAATTATTAATTAAAAAATGGCTATTTCAGTCATTTTTTAAAAAAACTTATATATTTATTATTAGAGATTAATATAGTAATTTTTTTGTATTAAATTTTAATGCAAGATTAAATTTATACATTTAAAAACAATAAACGCAAGCAGAGGCCTGTGACTTAAGGTTCTTTTTTGTATGACAGTAACATATATCGACCCTTATTTCTGAAAACCTTAGGTTTGTTTTTCAGATTGATTATTCTTTTGTTCAGAAATTTTTTATTAGTTATTGTAGCTTCAAGTCACAAATATTCATTTATTTCTTATTTTTATTTAATTTTTTTATTGATTTTGTAAATATTACAGCAAAATGTTTTTGTGAAGATGGATAATATTTGTAATTCCTTAATATGAACACTAATGAGTAGTAAAAAGTAAATTCACGGTCTTCACAAGATGTTAGTTATCTATTAATCGAGAAATATAATATTAAGTTATTTTGTTACAGGATAATGCTGAAAGTATAAAAAAAAGATATATATCTCAGGACCATTATGGATTGAAGATGTGGTAAATATGACCAATTAAGAGCAAGTAGGATCCTAATAGTAAATCAATCATACCAGATCAGTAATAAATAACCTCATCATTGGTCTCGTGAGTATAAAAGCATTGAAATATATACTAAATTATAGTATAATATAAATTATACTTTACATGAAATAAAAAAGTTATATATTATGACAGATAATAACCTAAAGAAATCAATATTTAGGAAATAATTTAAAATTAACATTTTACTGAGTAAATCACTACAAATATGTTTTAAAAAAAATTGGAGTGCCAATCATTTTCAACCAGACATTAAAACTGTAAAACTCCAAAACAAATACCCGGAAATATGATAATGATAATAATTAATTTCCTATTAAACAAGCAATTCATATGTTTTTAATTTGTATTTATTTATTTGGTGAGAGTGAGTAGCTCTATGGTAATTCACTGTGCTACTAACTCTAACTAACTATTATAGACCCGGGTTTGATCCGGCATGATAGATAATTATTTTTTTCCACGGTAGTCTGTTTGTTTGGGAGCCCTACAGGGTTTATAGAGCCTCGTAAATCGGGTACCCTTAAATAGGTAAAAATCTGGCAATCTAGTGTGACCATAGCACCTTCTTGCACAACCATTGGTCTGGTAACAGTACTTTCTTATGAAGTTCTGCACTCCTGAACTTTCATAATGATTTTGAATCTTTATTGAAATGAATGTGTTTGAATTCAATAATTTTAAATAATAATTAAAAGAATAACTTTTAAGATATGGAATTTACAGATAATTTAAAAGTTTTGAAAACCGTGAGTGTATAAAAAACCGATTAGCTGGAAATATAAATTCCATTCATTTCCTAGAATTATTTATAACAAATCACAGAAAAAGTATTTGAATTGTTATTAATAAAAAGGTTTGATTAAATATTACGTAAGGTGTAATTATCGCCTAATTTGAGCTGTACCTGAAGTTAGTTCTTAAATAACTAATTTTAATTTTTATTAATAAAAAAAAATGATACATGAGAAAGAGTAAAAAAAAAAAAAACCAAGTTATATTTGTATGATATCAAAATGGTCCAAGTATCATGATTTTTTTATATGCAGTTGAACAAGATGGAAAGTAATAATGATGGAGCACATTTAGTTGTTCAAATCATGTCCCGATTGCTCTAACAGATGATTTAATGCCAGACACAGATAGTTATAATGACAAGTTCAATAGGAAAATAACTTATAAATCTATTTAATTTGTTATTAAGTGTGTTAGTAATTAGAGCGAGTAAATGTCACTCAAGAAGGAATTACATTAGTTATATCTTTTATATGATTAATCTTCTTTGTTACAAAATTTAGTTGAGATATAATTTAATGAAAAAAATTAGAAATGGTTGGATTGTTATATTGATTAATGATTTATTAAATTTTATCTTCTTTTTTTTATCATAAAATTACAAAATTCCTTATTTAGACATTCTCAGATTATTCTAAGAATGAATAAGATGTTAGAGAATTATCTAATATGAAGAAATACAATGTATCAAAGGTCGAAATGTAACCAGGAAAAATCATTAGTAAAAACAATAAACTGGACTATTTCATAGAAACTATTCTAGTTGTTGAGTTATGATGAAGTATAACAAATTATTTCAGAAACTAATCTAGATTATTAATTCTTAGAATTTCTATGCTGAAATGATTATAAAATTACATACAAATGATTGATATTTACATAAGCAGCTTTCTTGTACATTGTTCTTATGTAAATCATATCCAGATATGTTGTGTTATAAGTTTCTATATTTGAAAATTATTATGTAAAGGATTATTATTTCTATAAATGTTTACATCAGAATTAACTCTAAAAAAAAATTTTGAAGGAAGATAGTTTGAGTGATGATCAATAAAGGTATCAAAATAATAAAGGAAAACTATTTATTGCTAACCAACATTTTGCCCCACTTTGCAAGGCATCATCAGGGCTATCAAATTAAAACAACTGTTCAGTTGTCATATTTGTTTCATTCTGACAGCCCTGAAGAAGCCATGAAAAGTTGGAAGAAACGTTGGTTAACAATGAATAGTTTTCTTATACTATTTTGATACCTTTATTGACCGCCAGCCAGACTATCTTCCTACGATATACTTCATACAGTCAACTATCTTCTTCCCATATAAAAAGAAATTTACCAATCCTTCCATAATAAACTTCCTAACCACCCAAACCAACTCGTTTCTAGCCTGGCTTCTCCTTCATTACCTAATAATCCTCCTAGACGTCTGAAAAGAAGATGGCCTCAAGATCTTCTCCTTTTAAAGTGTTTTTGGAGTTCTATCAATGGGTAGATTCTCCACATGTTTGTTTCATGTCATAATATCACTTACAGCAAATTTACTTGATGTGTATATATGTATACAGTTGTAAATAACAATAAATAAATTATTAAAAAAAAAAAGAAATTTTGTTAGTCTTTGTTAGCACTTATATTCTAAATTAAAATTGTTGAGCATGCATGGTGTTGGAAATCATTATTAGTTTAAGAATAATTTGTGTAATTAATATTGATGTAAAATTTACCTACCTACTTAAATACACAGAGTTCTCATATGTTTTAATTTGTATTGTTGTACAATAAAATGACATTGATATTTAAGACCTGGATTGGGCCGCCCGTAGCCCAGTGGTTATGCGCAGTCTTACCAATTTGAGATCTATTGGCAGTGTCGGTTCGAATCCGGCCTGGGGCGTTGGAATTTTTTCATTGAGTCGCGGTCCCATAAAATGAAAAGCTTTGACCCCCAGCCATGGTTAGTCAGTATAGGACTCCAATGGGAGTCTTGACAGAAAGCAAAAAAACCTGAACTGTAACGTAACATATTTCATATGTTGTTTGCATGCATTTTTTGAACAGCTGATCAAATATCTTTACAAATCTCTCTATTTTGAAGCAAATAGCCAAATGTTATTTTGCATTTTCGAAGATAAATATATATAATTGCGTATTTGGACGATTTCAATGAAGTACTACGAGTATATATGATAGAAATAAAAATTAATAATTTTGTTGAAGATATTCCATACTAAACTCAAAGGTTCATCTTCTATTAAAAAAATTAATAATAAATCAACAAAATGAAGCTTTAAAATTTACTTCTTGGAATAAGGATCTTTTCATTATCGCTTTTTTTTTTATTTTATTAGATATTGTAAATTATTTATCCTTCTTCAATATAATTATTGTTGTTTTTGTTTTGTTACTAATTGAAGATTTTAATTTTCAAAAAAATGTTTTATAATGTACAACATTTCAAATATATTATGATTAGTTCATTATTTATTTATTTATTCTATCTTGACCTTCATTATCATCTTACTTCCTTAGTTTTCTGTCTCTTAGTGTGTACAATTTTTGTTTTTATTTCTCTTATATCTAATTTTCTATTTTTACTTGTTATTAGGTCTCTTATTTTAAATTTAATAATCTATGTTATTTCTTATTTATATATGATTATTATTGTATATTTTACTTTTATCTCTTTTTTTCTTGTTTATTTTTATATATTTTTTTCAGTCATATTTACACAATGTTTAACCCTACCTTGGCTTACTTCTTTATATCATATTATCTTACATTGTATACATATTTTTTGTTGTTCTGTATCTTTTTTAACCATGATAAAACCCTGCAAAGTGGTAACTACTGCAACTAACTACAACATTGGTAAATAAATAGTTATTAACTATTTTTTGTTCCTTTTTGACCGCACCTCTGGCCATCTTCATATTCAGAAAAATATGGTCAATCATTTATATACAGAACATTTAAAATCATTTTCGTTTAATTCTCAATCCCTCCTATAATTTCTTTCTTACTCCAGGATTTTTTTTGTAGCCATATTAGTTGTATATTTGAATATTTTATCTGTATTATTGCATATTTAGACATTATTTCATACAGTATATTTTACATTTTTTTATTCAATACTATAAGACATATTCTGGATTTCACTGCATGAAAAGTGCTCTGATTATGAGTAAGACAATGGGTTCGCTGGGAAATTAAACAAACATAAATAACTAAATCAGTTGAGAATTCAATTTCGATAATTCAAGAAACCATCACCATTATTCAAATATTCTCGGCCTAAGATAATGAAACGCATGTCATGGTGATGACCCCTCAACAATTATATCAATCAATGACTTGTTTCTTTATGTTAGTGTTACGGTTGCCATGGTGAAATAAAAACACTGGCGATATCTACGTAGACAAGGGATGTTACGGTTGCCATGGAGAAATAAAAACACTGGCTAGATCTGTTCAGACAAGAGATGTTAAGGTTGTCATGGTGAAAACAAAACACGAGCGATATATTTGAGATGAGTGTGTTTTGTTTGAGTGAAGGCGACAGTTTGATTCTGGGAACTCGTATGTTCAGACGAGTGAGTTTTGGTTTTGTGAAGGTGACAGTTTTTGATTCTGGGAACTCGTATGTTCAGACGAGTGAGTTTTGGTTTTGTGAAGGTGACAGTTTCATTTTGGAATATGGAACATTACGATGGTTCAATGTGAAGTGTTAATAGTTTAAAGGCCCTCTGTCTTTATGATTTGAACCGGAATATCACCATGTGAGAAATGTTGTCATTCATGTTTTTTTTTTCAAAATTATGGTGTTTACTTCAATAGACGATCATTAACAATAGAAGTGGAGGACTACGTGGGGTTTGAACTAAATTTTATCTTGTTTTTTTTTATTTTATATTCACTTTCATACTCTTTTGGATAATAATGTAAATATAGTTATTAAGGTTAAGGTTAAGTCAACCTATAAGTTTTAATTGTTTTATTAATTCATAAGAATTGTTTTTTTACCTTTTTCATTCTCTGTATATATATATCTTATTATTATTAAACTTTTGTACATATAATTCTGCTATTCTTTCTCTGCTTTCAACTTGTTAATTTACATTTTTTTTTTCTGTTGTTGTTCACGGAATACTACGATAATTCAACAGGTGGGTAGGTAACACCCTTAGGTTTTCTTTTATCTACATGTAAAAATATTCGCCAGTGGTCATAATTCAACAATTGTTTATATAGTGGTATATTTTAGTTATTTTGTGGGCATAATGCTTCGGGGTTTTCGTTATTTCCTAGAAAAATAACGTGGCGCCTGAGGAGTAATTTATTCTTTATTGTTTTGTTTTGTTCTTTTCTTTTGCGATTAAATTTTTTTTTTATTTGACTTTAACTCACCCCCTTCTCCGCTGAGCGTGGGCAACGATAAACGTATAACTAAGAATACGTCATATTAGTTTGATTTACAGCACCGCTTTCGATGAAATAATTAAAACTAGTAAAACATTGATCACTGTTGGCAATTTGCACCATCAAGACTCATCAGATCAAAGACATCAATAAAACAAAATGTTTAGGATCATTCAAAGGTTACATCTATTTTCATTAGAAATTACAGAGTTAATAGTACAGGAGTTCAAGAGGAGAAAAAAGTTAATTATTTCACCACAATTTTTTATTAATTTAATGAAAAATATATATAGTTACTAGTCAATATTGATGAGTCTGCCAAGTATAGTGAATAAAAAATGGCGACTGTTTCAAAACGTTAAAAAAAATAATTTTTCATTCGTAGCTCTATATTTTTAAAATTATAAACAACACTAGAAAAACTTATAGAACACAATTTTAAATAATGTAAATTTTCCAAAATATGAGCTCTAATTAAGCTCTACACGTTCAATAGTTTCCAAGATATAGCTTTTTAAAAAGCAGCATTTAAACAAAAATGCACCGAAAAATCAATAGTGAATTTATTTTGGGAAGTCTATATCTCAGGAACCATGAAACCTATAGATGTCTATTAGCATTCAAATTAAAGTTATTTTAATGTGCCATAAAGTGGTTTATGACACTTATCTTCATAGGTGTAGTAGTTTTCGAGATATTTGACAAAATAAATTCACAATATGTTAATTTCTAATTTAAAAAGCCATATGAGCAAAAGTGTACCCGATCTATTCCCATCTTATTCCAAAATATTACATATACGGTTCTGTTATATTTTGTTAAACTGAGTTATTTTTGGCAGTAATGAAGCGATGTTTGTTTTTCGCACTTCTAGAAACCCTTAAGTACGAATTTTCATCGCAACAGAACAGTAATTTTTTGGATATATGAAATAGATTTTTTTTTTTCAATATTCTTTGAATTTTGGAAATTTTTTTTTTATTTTTGCCTTCCAATTATAAGTTTTAGGTTCCTCTGAACCTAAATAAATAAAAAAGTGTGTGTCTGTTTCTGAGTGAATATGCGTGTATTAGTGTGTTTGAACAGCCTCGCCAAAAAACGTAAACTTATTGTTATCCGGCATTATACAGAAATAACTGTTTTGAGACATTTGATGATTAATTTCTTCTCAAAGCACGGTGGTAAGTGAATGTTGTGTGAAGTTTGCATTAATTTTTGTCTACATCTGTCATTTGTTATGACCGAATGAGAAATTTTTAATTCTCAAACTCTTATATAAACATTTTATGAAATATGAAGTAAAACCTTGGAAAATAAACAGAAACTCTAGGTGAAAGTAAAAAAAGAAAATGGATGAACAGTTGATGAAAGGACCACAACATCTCTAGCCGCGTTGGTTGGCCACTCCTCTATTCCTTATATTATCGCGTACCATCACTCTGATCCTTAACATCCTGACTCCTCCCCTCATAAATATGATTAATGATCCTTTTTTTTTTTTTATCCTGCGATTTTTCCTTTCCACCCTCGATCTTGTCAACTATTGTTCCCGAGTCAGTGTCCTTATTGGTTATGTCAGCCGAGATCCTTAACTTGTTTGCTCAGGTATTTTGTTATGCGAGTTGGGGTTTGGAATCTCAGATAATCAATTCCTGAATCTCAGGTTGAGGAAACATTTTAAAATAAATTCAATAGGATCTCGACAAATTCGGAAAGTATATTCAGAAATATTATATTCCCTTATCTGATTATCCCAAATTTTTTGTTAAAAATTGTTAATTTTAATTGAAACTCGGTTCAATACTCCAAGTAAAATACGTTATCAAAATTTCAATTCATAATAATTAGGGGAATTTATACAATTAATATGATTGAAAATTATGTTACGTATCATTGCATTTATATGATCAAAATGGTTAAAAATTTGAGTCTCACTCATTTTTTATATTTTTCACAAATGCCACATACATCTCGTTTGGATGAAGCTTGAAATAATACAGTGATTTTTTCCTAAAGTTGATAATCATTTGGAATATTTTTTTAGATGTTTGTATGAAACCTAAATCGACCTAAAACGCTTGGTTTTTCGTATTCCATCAAAAATTGCGAAAACTAACGATAAGAAAAGCTATGTATTCACAAAATACGAATTTTAACTAAAAAAATTCACTCAAGTATGCAATTATCACATTGCTATAATTTAGATGATAATAGACAAAAAATATCGTTATTTTTATTTAAAATGAAAGGATTCAAAATACATCTCTGAATGCGTCATCAGATAACTTAGTAAGAAAAATAGCTACTTAAGCGGTAAATTTAATATTTAAAAAATAGGGCGATGGTTGATAAATATGGCGAATGCCTCACAAAACATAAAACAGAACTAAGATTAGGAATAATTGGCTTCCTTTAAATGCTGTTTGACAAAGATAGTTGAATTGTGACTCGCTTAAGTTTTATTTAAGAACGGTTTTAATAAAAGTGACAAAAAAAACTGATATGGACAATAGATATGGGGAGCAAACTAGAATATTGGGTATTATACAAATATTAAAACTAGGATATGATACAATGTATTGTAGAACGTAATAGAATTTTTTATTTATTTATTTAATGTGATTTACAACTGTGCAAATAATAAATACAATAAGTAATTATGTTGTATGTTTTATTTACACTTGAAAATCCTGGGAAGGAACCACCTATTGGTGGTACTTCAAGTATTAATTTAAATTATAAGGTCCTGTGTCCATCTTCTTTTCAGACGCCTTGGATGATTATCAGGAATTTTTAAGGATGAGAGATTAAGTATTAATGGGTTAGGTTACGTAAGGAGTTTGGAATTAAAAGACGCATAACTGTTGGGTCAAATCTTCAACGAATAGGATGTTAAGGTCTTTGTGGATGAGTTTATTTGTAAGTTAAGCAAGGATTTTACGTAGGATTTTGGTTTGTAAGGATTGGATGCAGGAGGAATTTGATGGTTTGGTGGAGCCCCAGAGCTCAATTCCAGACGTCATAATTAGTCTGATTATCGTAGTGTATACTAATTTTTTTGTAGTGAATGGGAAGTTTAGAGCGTTTGTCGAGTAGGTGTTGTAGCAATCGGAATATACGAGGGGTTTCTTGTCGTTTCATTCTTGAATGTGGATTCAAAGTTAGTCTCTAGTCAAGATGGAGTTCTAAGTATCGAATCTGTTCTACAGGCGTTAGAATTTTTGAATTAATAATAATTTTTAATTATGAGAAAGATGATCTGGGTTCCTGTGAAAAGAGAACAAAAATAGTTAACAGCTATTTATTTTCCGACGTCTTGACCCACTTTGTAAAGCTTCATCAGGGCTGTTCAAGTTGATAGCTTTAGAGAGAGAGAGAGACCAAAGTCTCTA
>NW_027110990.1:295898-297281 GCF_000696795.3 Halyomorpha halys | reverse complement strand
ATATATTGACAGCTGTCAAGACAATTATATATATCTATATATGATAATTTTAAAGTAAATGTGTAATTAGATTTATTCTCTAATTGTAGAAAATATGCTCTGAAGATGGTGGAGGACTCTCCAACGTCAGTTTCTTATTAAAAAAAAAGAGAAATATTGGAATTCATATTAAAAAAAAAAATGGGGGAGGAGGAGGAAGGACTTACACTGAAGATTTATATTCTTAAATTGAGCCATCTCATTATAAGATGTATAAAACGTAAAAATCTAACGAGAAATTTTCGATTATATGAATTATATGGGGTATTCATGATGTTGTGTTAAATGTAAAATGTTTTACCATGATAAATGCGATATGTATAGGATTGTGAGCAGCCCTATTTAAAGTCATGTTAAATGTTAAATGCATAAGAGCTCCTAGCGGATTTTCTGAGCAACTTGTTTAATAACCTTTCCTTCAAAAACTTTAAGTTATTGTTTACTACAACCTAAATTGAGTAAAAAGTGAAATCTGTGTGAATAATTGGCTACTAAATGCCTTGTTGATCTTCTAACTTGTGAGGAAGATAATCAAAATGAGCTAACTGACAACTTTCATTACATTATTATTATTATCATCCATTGCTTTATTAGTTTTAAAAACATCCAAAACAATACTAAGACAAACTACGAGCAAGTAACCTAAAACAACAAACAAAACGGTGACGAGCTCAGCTGGTCTGTTGCGTGACCTCATTCTTCATTTAACAGACCTAGTATCATGTTATATGTTATATCACTTTAACGTGGTAAAAGAAGGAAAGATTTCTCTATTTTACAAAAGTTTTTCCATTTAAAACGCTTCAACATGTTAAACTAAAGATCATAAATAACCATAATGTGGAAAAATTTGTTGTTTCTTTCTTCCCTACCTTCTGCATTGAGGAAGTAAAAATGAAAGTCATTTAATGGGTTTGTTTATAACATAAAATATTTAATAAACAAACAGATCGTTCAACAATCAATTATTTATTCGCTCATTATTACAAACAGGAGATTGATAGTAGGATTACAAAAATTCCGATCTTATCGATTAATTTATTTGACTTAATTTTCCTGTTATACATTTTTTGGGGGGAATTCCTCTTGTAAGACAATATACTTCTTTTTATTTCTTATTTTGTTTATGCATTAATGCTATTAGATTATATGTGATGGTATGTTGGAGACCTATTTTATAAAAACCTCATATTATTACATACTAAAATTTATTATATTTATTATTATTATAAAAACTTAATTGTGAAGGTTTGCACATTGGAGAACATCAAAAAAATTAAAAACATAAATTGATCAACATAATATTAATTGTAAAAATATAAAAAACATCAAGCTTGAAGAAGT
>NW_027110990.1:282754-295673 GCF_000696795.3 Halyomorpha halys | reverse complement strand
ATAAATATGGTTTTGTTTATTTATGTTGTTCTTTGCTGACCGCACCCCCCGACAAACTTCTCCAAGCATTAATCTACGGTCAACTATCTACACCTCAACATAAAAAACATCAATATTACAGTACTGGCACAACATAGTATTAAATATAAACAGCAATTTGATTTCAATAATCCAGAAATATTAGATATAGTTAAGCATAGTAAGAATACAAAAATTATAGAAGCAGTACATATTACTAAAAACATAGACAAAGCAATTAATTACAAAACAGACACTAAGACTTTAAGCACACATTATAAATAAATTAACATTTTAGGTTTGTATAATAGTTATAGAATTTTGATTTATTTAATTTTTGTTGTTAGTTAGAGAGAAAGGAATACTTAATTCATGCTCCCCAAATATATCGGTTTGCTACATTACACAGCATACTGATCAATCCGTGACTGGACAAACATAAGTTACATATTTTTACATGATACAATATAATACATAGATAACATTTTTTTTTTATCTTCCACAGTTTTCTTTTACTTTTCTTTTACAATTAATACCAGTCTACAATCTAACTACAGGTTTTTTCGATTTATTCCTTTTCTTTTTCTTTCCCTTCCATTTCACAACCCCTATTTCATTTGATCAACAAATTCCCCTATATAACAAATATTAAAATATTTAAAAATTGTTAAATATTAAAATATGTAAAAATTGTTAAATGTAGTTAGATTGCTCATCTTTGTGGTAATAGAGGTAGGAGATTATTGTTAATAGTTCTATCTAGTTGTTATCGTAGTTAAAGATAACCTTCAGGAAGGTAATTATTCTCCTTGATTTAAAAATGTATAATAGTTGATTATTATAAAAAGTTTCAAATATTTACAATAATATGTTTAATATTAGCTTGAGTGAGTAATAAGGAGTTCATTATATATTATATAAACAAGTTAATCAGGTAAATAGTTTATGAATAGTTTAATGAATAATGTGATATAGGGTTAATGTTGTAAGCATATATTAAATTTTGTTGAATTTGTTTTCTAGCCACCTGAAGATGGGCGATAACCCCTAAACGTTGTTGTCTGTGTAATAAACTAATATATTTAAATAAGGAAGAATGTGTTTATTCATCAATTTTATATTAGTTTCTAGAAACTCTTCCAGTAGAAGATCATTAATTTAAGTTTATAAAATCTTCGTACTTTAGGGTTTCTGTCTCCAATTATTCGCTATTCTCCATTAGTTATTAATAAAATTCTTTATTATTTTTTATTGTTAATTACTCCTAACTATGAAAATTAGTTATTCAATTCAAAAAAACAATGTAAAATGAACTTTAGAGCATGATTTAAAAAATATCGTCATTTAAGTCTTGTCAAACTAACTTAATGAGAATAAGACATAGCAGACATAATTGATCACTTGATATAACTAATTTAATCAAAATCGTTAGAGCCGTTTATGAGAAAATCGAAAAAATATGGAAAAATCGATTCTATAAAGTTGCACTTTATCCAGTCGATTTTAACGAAAATGTTGCTGTCACATTCCAGGCATATACCCACCATTAATATGTAATATCAGTTTTCAGTTAAGACTTTTCAGTTTTGATTGTGAGGGAGAGAGTATAGTCTCATACAAAAGACACCCCTAACTATGTATATACAACGTTATAAAATTTAAAAAAAATTAAGATATAATGAATAGATAAAAATAACAATGCTTAATAAAAGATAAAAAGAAAGTTAATAAAAAAAAGAGAAAGTAATTTATGGATTTAATAAAATAAATAATTGACTTCCAATGGAAAAAAAGGAAATTTAGAGAAAAAGATAAAGAGAAAAAAAAATTAAGATAAAATAAATTTTAGAGTGACTATAACAGAACTGATAAATACAGAACTTATAACAGGATCTAGTGCAGCAGCCTGGGCTTCATTCTTCGAGTTGTGGTTGGGTTTTCCAAGGTTACTACTACTTTAACTGTCGGTAACTGGGAGTGGAACTTCATGGATCTCTTTGAATGAATGAAAAAATAATTTTATTCTGGGACATATGTCCCCTAAGAATAAATACATGGTTCATATAGTGAGATTTTTATCTGGCAAGCGTTTACAAATTTTCAGATAGTAGAATGAAATTACATTGGTATATTGGCTTTACTACTGTTTATAATGTTAATCAATAACTGCCTATTCATTTGATTACAAAGATGTGGAGGTTTGGTTATTCAATAAATGAAGGAATAGGTGTTGTTTAAAGGAGAGAATGGATGAGGACTGGCGAATGGAGATGGGAAGAGAATTCCAGAGGGAGGTTGCACGTATGACGAAGGATTTGCTAAAGAAGGAGGTTCTATAGGAGGGCATATATAAATCATTCGGATGGGATCTGGTGTTTAATGAGTGGATGGATGAACGAAGAGTGAGGAGATCTAGGATATAAGTAGGTTTTTTTATTTTAAGAACTTGGAATAGAAAAACACCAAGGAGGTATTGCCTTCGGGAGGTTGCATAGAGCCACTTCAACTCGGAATACCAGCGGGAGACTTGAGAGCACCTAGGGAACCCAAAGATAAATCTTACAAAGGCATTCATGAGTCTCTTCAGTCTCATCTCCAGTCCTGCAGATAGCGCTCCATACACCAAGGATCCGTAGTCAAACTGGGGGAAGACGACATATCATTTTGATGTAATCCGTCATTTGTAATTCCCAATGAAATTTTCTTTTTCTTACAAACCAAGAAGCATTCACTCCAATTCTTAAGATTACGAAAAGATCATATTTTTTCTTTTCGTAAAGGATGCCGCTTCCCAGCCATGCGTCAACTCAATCAACTTAACCAACTCCAGAAAAATGATCTGTGAGTGTACCTTTCTTGGAACCACCATATCAACATCAAACTAACACAAACCTACGCAAGGTTAGCAATGCTATATCCTATTCTAAATATTAAAACCAGAAAAAAATATATCTTATTTTTTAAAACAATGCTCAGGCCACTGCTGATGTCTGGGGGGCGGCATCCATTACGAAAAGGAAAAAATATAATCTTTTCGTAGTCGTAAGAATTTCAGGGGATGCTCCATGATTTGTAAGAAAAAGCCAATTGCATCGGGAATTACAGATGGAATCGATTGAGGATTACATCAAGAAGCGGTTTATGAGGTTCCACTCCCAGTTACCGACAGTTAAAGGAGCAGCGACCTACAACCTGGGAAACCCAACCACAACCTCAAGACAGCCCAGGCTGCTGCAGGACATCCTGTTTTAAGTTCTACAGTTCTGGACCTGTCACATTTATTTTAATTATATCTTTTTCTTAAATTAACTTGAGGGAAAAAGAAAACATTGGAAGTCAATTATTTATTTCGTTAAATCCACAAATGTCATTGTTTTTGTAATTAACTTCACTTTTATCTTTTATTAACAATTATTATTTTTATCTATTTTTTAAAACATTTTATAGCCTTGTATATAGTTAGGGGTGCCTTTTGTATGAAAGTATACCCCTCTCCCCCATAATGAATTGTTAAAAAAAAAAAAGTATCTCTTACATTAACCATGTAAGGCCGATCTTGTATTAAATTTTTAAAAAATACGATAGAGCTCAATATCATTTATCTTAAAGGGCAAGCAATTTTACGAGATCTCGGAAGGATTAAGGACGGAACCCTTAGCCCAGGAGCCATTCGGCCCCTATCGTAGCCAGCGATCGCCAAGAACTCCAACTAGCAGGACCAGCTGCTATCATCCGGCATCTTCCCACAGGCTCTTGCACAATCCTGAGGACCTCCATGTTTTATGCAGCAGTTGAGGGGAGGTAACGTTGACAACTGACCGCCATATCTGAAGCACGCAACTCTCCGGCACGACTCGGAAGTAGGTCGCAGGAGGGAGTCGGAGTTCACGTGATATTTCAGTTGAAAAAGGTAACTTTGCTAGCGATGGTAGAATAATTAAAACATCAACATATTAATTTTTAATAACGTGGCAACTTATGTTAATAAAAAGATCATCAGAGGCACTACTCTAGCAAATTCTGCAAACAATCTTTGTCCTATAAAACTCAGGTCGGGCTTAGTTGATAAAACATTTCGTCGTTTTCATATCAGTTATTTTTACCAACTAATATGGTGTATACAAAAAAATTTCCGTTTTAATTCAGTGAATATTTTAATCCTATTTAATACTTTCCAATACTTAATGTTCCCTTTAGAGCATTCTCTAAACTTCACAGCAGTACAATTAGCTACTTCTGCTAAGTGGTTAACCCCTATACATTTTATAACCGCAAATTTTGACTTATCCTTAGTTATATGTTTATCGTTTATAGTTGCCTACGCTCAGCGGAGAAGGGGGTGAAAGGAAAATAAAAAAAAATAAATATAATCGCAAAAGGAAAAAAAGGACAAAACAAAGAATAAATTACTCCTTAGGTGCCACGTTATTTTTTATTGGAAATAACGAAAACTCCGAAACATTATGCCCACAATATAGCTAAAATATACCACTATATAAACAATTGTTGAATTATGACCACTGGTGAATACCTTTACATGTAGATAAAAGAAAACCTAGGGGTGTTACCTACCCACCTGCTGAACTATCGTAATATTCCGTGAACAACAACAAAAAAAACATAAGTAAATTAACAAGTTGAAAGCAGAGAAAGAACAGCTGAACTATATGTACAAAAGTTTAATAATAATAAGAAATATATATACAGAGAATGAAAAAGGAAAAAAAAGAATTGTTATCAATTAATAAAACAATTAAAACTTGTAGGTTGACTTAACCTTAATAACTATATTTACATTATTATTCTCTTATCCAGGACATGCTGAAGAAACGTCACTGCACTATATCCCCACTTCTAGTGTTAATGACCGTCCATTGAAGTAGAACATCATAATTTTGAAAAACAAAACATATAAGATGACATTTCTCATATGGTGCTATTTCGGTTCAAACAGTAAAGACAGAGGGCCTTTAAACTATTACCACTTCACATTGAACAATCGTAACGTGTTCCAAAATCAAACTGTTGCCTTCACCAAAAACAAAACCCACTCGTCTAAAACATATCGCTCGTGTTTTTGTTTTCACCATGACAACCGTAACACCTCTTGTCTACACAGATCTAGCCAGTGTTTTATTTCACCATGGCAACCGTAACACCCCTTGTCTACGCAGATCTAGCCAGTGTTTTTATTTCACCATGGCAACCGTAACAATTTGTAGAGATCTTAAATCCTTTTAACAAAATTAGACTTAAATCCTATTTTACTCACTCCAAAAAATTAATATTTCTAAGAAGAAAATAGAATTCCTTCTGATTGAATAAGATTTATCAGTAAACTTGACCTTGTCAGTAATTGCCCCAATATTTACATTGAGCCGACTAAAGAGATTTCATGAGGACCACTTCAATCTTCCATTAAGCCTTCACAGAAAGTACTAAAGTATTTTTATTTAATTTTAAGACCATTATTAAAAGGCTTTATTGTTTATGATTCTAGCAAAACCATAAATTAGAAATCCCATTATATTTACGTATTTCAATATCTCGATGCCGTAAATACATTGTCATACCGTGTTGTAATTATCAGGGAGGCTAAATGTGTTCGTATAGATCTTATTGGAAACAAAATGGCGAATGATAATAAAGAGTTTTGAAGATCGCTTATAGTTAGTTACCTTGTAATACCTTGTAAATTACAATAAATAAATAATTAAAAAAAAAAAAAAAAAGTCCTCTCAAATTATTTCAACGAGGATAAGAGCTTGCATTGTAGATTAGCATTAAAAAATTCAACTGTTACTAGACCAATGGTTGTGCAAGGAGCTGATTTGTTTAGAATCACGCTCGATTACTAGTTTTTACCCTATTAAGGGTACTTCATGATGCTGGGTGGACCCCGATGGGCTTCCGAAACCAGAGGGCTGACTCACGACTGTAGTGAAACAGATAATAATTATTGGAAGGTTGCCAATGCTAAGGTCAAAAAAACTCAAATAGTGATAAACTATTTTAATAGAGCCAACGTTTCGCTCCACATTCCAGGGCTTCGTCAGGGCTAAAAAAGATACGAACACTTAAATGATGTAAACATAAGTAAGAAAGTAAATATAAAATTAAAAGGTAATTATTTTACGTTTCATTATTTTCTTCCATTTAAGAAAACCATTATCTTGCCTCAGCCGGATTCGAACTCAGGTTCTTGGAGTTAGAAGCACAGTGCCTAACCACTGAGCTAGCCGTTGCTATTGGATATACCGAGTTTTAGAAAAATCGTTGTACTTCTGGTCAGTCGCATTTATCGAAAAATATGCTGTCACATCCTAGGAATCCACCTTAGATATGTTATTTCTGTTTTGTACAACTCTTTTGAGCTTGGATGTCCACATACACACAGAGATCATTTTGTGTGAATTGGTTAATTGGACCTGGACTTGGAAACTTTTCAAGATTGCAGTATTTCCCCTTTCCATATACTCCACATATAGGTAATTTGGAAGTAAAAACCATATCATTGTAATTACAATGTATCCTTAAGTAAACTTTAAGAAAACTTCTAACTAAAACGTTGCTGTAACATTTTTTTTTTTTTTTGAGATTGTTTATTTACCCAGAAACACAATTTTATGATAGTTAAAATTTCAATACAAGAAACCTTCCGGTGTATTTCTGTCGATAACTCGAATTCGAAAACTTGCACGATTGTTATACTCTCTCTTACTGTATATTCCATATATAGGTAAGTGAAAGTAAAAACTATGTAGAGGTTTTAGCATCTACCTATCTTGGAACGTGAAGCCTCTTGTTTTGTGGACCTTATTTTGTTTTTCTTGGTCGCCAAGAAGGTTCATTTATGAAATTAATAAACCAATAAAAGAAAAACATAGTGCTTACATAGTATTCACACTGATTAATGTTTCTTCTCAGATATTTTTAGTAACATCACTAATACCTTTATATGAGGAAATGCGGTTCATATTCAGGTATTTATAAGGTTAGAGATTAGAAGGGAGGCGGCCAAACAGATGATATGGTTGTTATTCATGTTACATGACAGACGTTTAAAATTATCTTTTCCTGAAAAACTAACTATATTTGTGTAACGCAATACGTGCAGCGTAGAACTACGGAGTTCGGCTAACGCCAACAACCGGGTGGCTTTGCACCTCTTTTTACAACCTGAATGTGAAAAAAAAAACAAAAAAACATGGCATAAAAATACTAGAGGCGCTATCAATAATTTATTTTTCAAAATTTATTCTATTCAAACAATATTTTTATTCAAACGATATTGGCATTCCTCCCCGCACTTTTAGAAAATTCCTGACAGTCAAACTAACAACATGGACCCTATAGTACAAGAGCCGGGAAGAAAAAAAAGGCAGTTATCTCACCCCAATTTTTGATTACTTTAATGAAAACTATGTATAATTAATAGTCAAAATTGACGAGTCTGCCAAGTATAGGTAGGGGGAATAAAAAAGGGCGGCTATTTCAAAACCTTAAAAAAACATTAATTTTTCATTCGGAGCTATATGTCTTAAAAACTACCAACAACACTAGAAAACCTAAGAGCACATTATTTAAAGAAGAGTAAATTTGCTGAAATATTAGCCCTAAAAGACCTATTTACGTCCAATAATTCTCGAGATATAGCTTTTTAAAAAGCAAAATTTCTTGAAAATCAACTGAAACATTAGTAGTTAGTTAATTTATTTTGAGGATTTTATATCTCAGGAACTATATGACGTACAGATGTCTATTAGCACTAAAATTAAAGCTCGTTTAATGGAATATACAGAAGTTTATGACCTTTACCTTCGTAGGAATAGTAGTTTTCATGATATTTGCTAAAATAAATTGATTTATAGTTGTTCGGGCAATAAGTTTGATTTATGAAAAACTTTATTTCAGAAACCATTGGACGTACAGATGTCTGCTAGCGCTCAGATTAAAGCTAGTTAAATTTACTACAAAATGGTTAATTATGTTTATCTTCGTAGGAGTGGTAGTTTTTATGATATTTGACAAAATAAACTCAGAAAATGTTAATTTCTAGTTGTTCATATAAAATGTTGGATTTTTGAAAAAATATATCTCTAGATCCATAAGATGCACATATGTCTGCCAACACTCAAAATAAAGGAAATTTAACTTTATATAAAGTTTCAATAATATAGTTTCTATAAAGTATAAAGTTTCTTCTTTTATGATATTCACATATGAATATGAATTTGGCAAATGAAAATTTGTCCAAAAACTATAAATCAATTTATTTTAGCAAACTGGGTATATTATGAATAGACCCTGGGTTTATTATGAACAGACCCTGGGTTTATTATGAACAGACCCTGGGTTTATTATGAACAGACCCTGGGTTTATTATGAATAGACCCTGGGTTTATTATGAATAGACCCTGGGTTTATTATGAATAGACCCTGGGTTTATTATGAATAGACCCTGTAGAGCTGGTGGATATTCTGAGAGATGTTGTTGACATTGTCTAGAATAAATGTTATCAAATGTCATGAACAACTATACTTTCGCTAATTTATGTGAATAATCCTGGATACACCTATGTCTCATACGGCAAGTAGCTACATAGAATTTATTCTAAAACGAATCAGCTTTAGTCTTGAAATACAAACATTTATGTACGCAATAGAAATAAGCTGAAAATGATAATTCTCAGAGCAAAAAATTTTAAAAATAGGTGTGGTGAAATAATAAAATAAGATAGAAATAGGGAACTATAGTGATACATGTAATCATTAAACATTTATTAAAAACATAATACTTTTCGACCTATTATCTATACAATCAATCATGAGTATGTTTTCATATATTTATCACAAATCAAACTTAATCCTTTTCCTTCAACTTTCTATTTACAAATTCCACAGATGTATCCAATCAAATTGATGAGGGATCGCATTCCCATCTTAAAAAAAAAAAGTAAAAAAATAAATGATAAAACGAACAAATATTTACAATTTTTATTTTAAAATTACATAAATTGACTTGAAATGTTTGTTGAGTATGATTAACTTACATCGTTATTTTATTTTAATGTAAAAAAATGATAGTATTAGGTGATTGGAGAGAAACGAAATTCCGATTTTGTTTTCTCACGAGTTATACTGTAATTAATTACATTCATGAAGGACTCATTAGCCTGTATATTATTCAACCATCGATCCGATATTGACAATCGATATAAAAAACACGTGTTGTCCTTATCAGTCCTGAGTAACAATATTTGATGTATAATGTGTAATACCTATTTGATTGTTGATCTTCAATGTAGTTTTGTTTAAACATGAGAAAATATTCCAAATAAGGAATCTATCGATTTGATGTAAAAAATGGTCCAAACTTCCAATCCATTATAAAAGACTGTTATACATGACTGTTATAAGGCCGATCGGGACATATGGAGTTGAGCTATGGGGCTCCACTAAACCATTGAATTCCTCCCGAATCCAATCCTTACAGTCCATATGCTGTTATAATATAATACTGTATTCCTCATATTTACCTGTGCCCTTTTGCGAAGAACTGACTCAGTACTTAAAGATATGAATGATTAAAAATGACGACGTTGTTTGCTCTTTTAGAACCTATTATAAAACATGAATATTATAAATGATTTGATATTTTGAACGTGTTTCATAATTGATTAAAAGTATCTTGATTAGAGTAAATGAATGTTCTTTTCTGATCTAAAGCGTACATTATTAAACGTATTTTATTGATTAAAATAATTCTGATTAAAGTAAACAATTATTTTATGATAAATACATTATCAAATGTATTGAGAATTTAATTTAAAAAATAAAGACAAGAGTTTAGAAAGTGTTAATGTTTTTTTTCTCGAAAATAATATATTATACAGTGTAGATTAGTGACAAAAAAACAACTTTTGTTTCAGATGTTCCTTATTCATATTATTATATTTTATATGCATTCATTTCAGTTGACCGTATGAAGCAGATTGTAGGAAAATAGTCCGGGTTGTGGTCAAGAAAGGTATCAAAATAGTAAAAGAAAACAATTTATTGTTAACCAATTAGCTTTGGGGCTCCACTAAACCATCAAATTCCTCCCGAATCCAATCCTTACAGTCCAAAATCCTTCGTAAAATCCTTAATGCTCCTTACTTTGCCACAAATCAAATCATCCATCAGGACCTCAATGTTCCATATGTTGCCAATTTGGCCAGAACCAGATACCAATCCTTCCATAATAAACTTCTCAACCACCCAAACCAACTCGTTTCTAACCTGGCTTCTCCTTCACTACCTAGTAATTTTCCTAGGCGTCTGAAAAGAAGATGGCCTCGGGATCTTCTCCTCTACAAATGTTATTGGAGTTCTATCAATGGGTAGATTCTCCACATGTTTGTATCATGTCGTAATATCACTTACAGCAAATTTACTTGATGTGTATATATGTATACAGTTGTAAATAACAATAAATAAATTATTTTTAAAAAATACTGAAGTTTAACTTTAAATTACTAAGTTATTAATAATGTCTATGTAATGTGCACTTAAATGTTTAGTGCCAGTCTTAAAATCAATAGCATTATCAATGTTGTATAGTTTCAGTAATTTTTCTATTTTTTGTTCAAAATTTTTGAATTTCTAAAATCAATATTCTGTTTAAGTTTGCCACTATGTTAGGCCAGTGCTGTTGTATTAACGTTTTTGACATCTTTATAATTATTCATATAAATGTTGCTCAACTCTTGTTTATAATTTTTTGGAAATTTTTCTTATATATACCCCTTTATAATTAATTTTATAAATTACATTTTTTTTTTATCATTATTTTAAATTTTATCTTTCATATTATTTAGGTAATTTCTTTATTTATTATCATTATTATGATATAAAATTTAAAGCCATTTTCTCTGGACAGAGGTGTGAAACAAGGAGATAGCCTCAGTCCATTATTATTTATTTTTTTTATTGATGAAATCCACAAAATATGCTGGAGAAGAACGGCTTGGACTGTAGTCGGTACGTGGAGCATGAGGACGGTACAAGTACAGGTGTTTCTATATGCAGAGTATATCGTTCTGGTGACAGACTCTAAGGAAAAATTGAAACAGGTCATTATAGGATGGCAAGAGAAACTCGGCCGCAAAGGAATGAGTATTAACAGCCGCAAGAGCCAGGTTATGACTTTTGCCAGAGATGAAGTGGACGTGGGCAATGTACAAATAGTGTGCAATGAAGAAGTATTGGCAACAGTGGATTTCTATACCTACCTTGGAACGATTTTCAATAAATCTGATAAAATAGACCAAGAAGTGTCCAATAGGATAAATAAAGCAAATAGTATTTACTACCAGATATGCAATACTATTGTGGGAAAGAGGTAAGGATATCAAGCTCTTTATCTTCAAACTAAGATATCTTCCAACACTATTATATGGCAGTGAAAGTTGAGTCACCCAAGACAAACACATGAGGAGGATAACTGCTGTATTGCGATTTTTGTGAAGAATAGGAGGAAAAACTAGGTGAGATAGGATAAGGAATGAAACAATAAGAGAAGAACTTCAGATCCCTTCAGTGATTGAACACCGACAGCTCCGATGGTATGGACACGTCTGTAGAATGGGGGAAGAAAGAGTGCCAAGAAAATGGCAGGGGAGTCCGACTGTTAGGAGACCACGAGACAGACCTAGAAGGAGCTATATGGAACATATCCAACGACTAGGTCTGGAAAGAAGAAAATGTTCAAATGAAGATGCTTGCCATGGACCGAGACGTGTGGACCAAGTGGATAGAGGCTCCTCCACGCTAAAAGGCACTCAAGGAGAATAAGAAAAAAGAAGAGAAAGAAGATGATATCAAATTAATTTTCATAATTGTAGGTATATTAGTAAATGAATATGAGACAAGCCCGAAACGTAGTACAACAAATATAGAATAGTGATAATATTATGAATGGAAGTTTCTTTCAGCTCAATATCTTAATAAAGAGGATACATGCGTAATGCTATTCAGAATATTCATAATATATATTTTCTGACTATATATACATATATATTTATTTACTAAATCTGATGTTCGAAAAAGATTTTTTTTTCTAATGAGGTAAATATGAAGATAGTGAGACAAGTGCTTTTTCTTAATGACAGAGATATCACAAGATTTCTAATCGCTATTGAAAAGGTAATTAACTCAGGATTTTTTAACAACTTTTCCTCCTCATTTTGCTCAGAAATAGTTTTTTTATTCTATGATAGATCTAAATTTTATTGTTTAAGCTAGATTTGAGAATATCTAATTTAATTAAAAATTTATACTAACACATAAAATACGTTTTAGAGAGAAACTTTTTTACTGATTTGTCACTGTTTGAACAACACACAACTATCATTTTTCTCTTTGATTACAGTGAATATCATTTTAACCTCCTTCTTTACTAACTCTGTATATAAATATATAAATAGATATGACACTATATCGCCGCTCTAGAAGAATAATGACAGAACTGCAACATTTTGTGAAATTGGCTTTATTGTCTTGGCATAATAAAAAATTCAATTCTAAGTTGATTCTAAAACAATATGAATGTATTTAATTATATGTACGTAATAGGATAATTTAGCCCCCTCTGCGTTGTAATAACGATACAAAAAATAAACAAAAGATAAAACAGACTGGATAATACAAAACTAATGACTTATTATACTTCACTCCATTATATTAAACATAATAATAATTTTTATTAATTTATTGCTATTTACAACTGTACATTATAATACATTTAGTAAATCTGATATAAGTTAAATTGGAGTGTTACAGGCGTGTAGAGAAACTACCCATTGGTAGCACTCTAATGACATTTTACATTAGCTGGTCTCGTGGCCATCTTCTTTTC
>NW_027110990.1:279867-282139 GCF_000696795.3 Halyomorpha halys | reverse complement strand
GATGGGATTTGTTGGAATTTATCTTAATCCTCCAATTACGACACTAATCTTCGAGGGCTGTGATGTGGGATTGGAGATTTTGGGATACAATTAATGTGTTATTATTAACAGCGAGCACACATGTGTTATCGGCATACGTGGTGAGGATAGTGTTAGGATTGGTTGGAATGTCAGCTGTATAGACGGTGTAGAGGATGGGACACAGGATACTACCTTGAGGAACTCCAGCGGACTGGGAATAGAGGGATGAATAAGAACCATTGTGGTTTACTTGGAAAAATCTATCAATGAGAGAATGTAGGAAATGATGAAAAAGTATGTAGGAGGTAGGAGTTTACGGAGTTTGTGAGGCACTCGGGACGCCAGACTCGATAAAAAGCCTGTTCTACATCGAAAAAGACTCCCGCGCAGTACATTCCGCGCTCCAAAGAAGACGAGACTACGTCCACTACAAGATGACATTGCTGGATAGTAGAGTGGGATGTTTGAAATCCAAACTGGTTATCAGGGATTATATGAGTGGAATCCAGGATGGGGTATAGGCGTTTAAAAATGAGTTTTTCAAGGATTTTGCCCATGATCATAGGATAATGGGTATTCTGGAGGCTTTTGGGGTTTGGGGATCATTTTAACTATAGATAATTTCCAGGGTCTTTTAAAATTGAAATGGAATCTTCAAATTCTTACGTGCTTTGAGGAATTTATTAGTTTCATTATTATTTATTTATTAGTTGTAAATTATTATTATTATTATTCGTCTCATAAGTTGTATTTTATAAGTAAATTTTGTTTCAGTATAAATATTATTAGTCTTTCATTAGTTGTCTTTTTAAATATAGGTAATTTGAGTTTTTACATATGTAATTTTATTATTTTTTTTTTATACTTCGCTGAATAAAAAGATAAAATAAATAGATCTGTAAGGCGCCATAGATTATTTTTTTCTGGTGTCTTATCTCGATGCAGAGGCTTAAGAAGATCGTTAATGGAAAGGTGCAATCAATGCAATTATCGTTTATCCTATGCCGTCCTTCAAAGGATTATAAGAAAACTCTTAAGATATATGGAATTATAATATTTCAGTTAAATTATTAATAAAAACTACTTGATATTTTCTGTCTTCAAAATTCTAGATATCTTTTTTTTTTTTTTTTTTTTTTCGGCCACGACTCCCAGTGGAGTCTTTTACTGCCTAACCATGGTTAGGGGTCAAAAGTTCTTCATTTTGTGGGACCACCACTCAATGAAAAAAGTCGACGTCCCAGGCCGGATTCGAACCGGCACCGCCTAGATATCTTATAATACTTTCACACACACATACATCTAAATATATAGTAAGGGGCAGTATTATGATGGTGGAAATTTCGAATTTGAGTTTTGTGAGAGTTTATGTTTTGGACCCTCTTTGATCAGCCGCCATTTTTATTCCCCCTACCTATACTTGGCAGACTCATCAGTTTTGACTAGTAATTATACATAGCTTTCATTAAAGTAATAAAAAATTATGGTGAAACTAACTGCCTCTAGGGCTCTTGTACTAATACTTAGGGCGTGATATGCTGGGATGTGACTCATTATTTAATCAACTTTTCACATTTTTTTTTTAAATTTTCTTGAATATGATTCAAACGATTTTGGTTAAAATGATATATTATTTTTTATGATAAATAATTTTTAATATCTGACAGCTCTTATCCTCAAAGGGCTTAAATGACGATTTTTTTAAAAGACACTTTAATTTTTGTATATTTGAAATAAATAACCATTTATCATTTTTGGCAGTGCTAAATAACAAATAAATACAAAATTAAAAAAAAATTAAATTCTAAAATTTTGATCTTGTTATTCTCAATTCTGACACTAGTTTTCCTAAGTCCGAGCACTAAGTTCAAAGCTTTTGAAGACTTAGTAATTTTCATATATATGTATACATATTTTAAAAATATTATTCGATTCATTGATCTAATTTTAATATTCATGCCTTTATTTATTCAGGTATTAAAAGAAAAATCAAATGAATTGTAACTTTCTGAGAATATTCCTTGCGCATCCTCTTGAGATAGGCAGAGGAAAACGTTTAATCAATCTTTTATTCTTGTGAATTTAATCCGTTTGTTTTCCTTTTGACTTCAATATGTTGCCCTGTTTGCGATTATATATTGGAATCAGATTACAAACAGATGTATTTCAAGACTGTGAATCAATTTTTTTTTTTTTATTTATTTATTGTAATTTACAACTGTACAAAATAATACAATAAGTAAATATGTAG
>NW_027110990.1:267529-279437 GCF_000696795.3 Halyomorpha halys | reverse complement strand
ATAAAAAATAATAATAATAAAAATAATTCAAAGTACTATGAAGTGAATAATAAAGCTGCAAGTTCACAATTAGTGAATTAATATAATAATGAGAATAAAACAAGATGATACAGAATATTATATAAACAGGGATCCAATAATATCTATTACTAAGCACACACACAAATTGCTAATATAGATTGTAATATATAATGATATGTAATAAATTATGTGGAGTTAAGAAAAAATACAGACAGATATGGTCATTTGGTAAATCAAAATCAGTTATTGGGAATCATAGAAGTAAGAAAGTACTCAGTTAAATCTTTCTTTCTTAGTTTTCTTTGTCGCTGATTTATTTGTTGTTCTGGTAAGCGAATGCATTATATTGGCAATAATAATCGAAGCACAAAGTTGGAGTTGAGCTCAGAAGAGTTATTATATTATTTTAATAATCTGAAATAATTGTTTGTTGATTGATATTTATAATTTTCTCTGAACTGTACACATTGCGAAAAAATATCTAGAATCTGATTTTTACTTTAACATATTTGCTAATGCAAATAATTTTAAATATCAATGAATAACTTTTAAGGAAATTGAAAAACGCGTTTATTGTTACATTACATTAAATTAGCAATTCTACTCCCTTAGTGAAGATTATGTTAGAACATTTATTAAAATCGAAGCTCGTTTGTTCATAATTGGATAAAACGCATAAAGACAGAGAGGCAGTTGATTTGCCGATAGTTTTTTCAGACTTTAAGGATATCAACTTTGAGTAAATACGAACTTCAAATTTGTTCTTGATCGTAGAAGTAACTACCAAGTTTAAAATCGGACAGCAATTCCAGGTCTATTGATTTGTAATATTTGATTAAGATTAAGGATAAGAATTACTGAGAAATTTTAATTTTTCTGATCAATGAATATAAAAAGTTGATAAAACATTAAATCTTTCCAGAGATTGAACTTCTAGATTAGTGAAAATATTTTGTGGTTTTAAGATGATCAAAACCTTGTACTGCAGCCTTATCCAATATCAGACAGGATAAATCAATGGCCGGTAAAACTGAACAATACGAGTTTGTTTTGAGACAGAAAACTACTTTCGTACTAATTTTAGAAAAAAATATTTAATGAAATAGTTTAAGGCCCTTATATAAAGGACCTTTTAATATTTCATTAAAAGTGTGATGAATGCCGAAAACAGTTTAACTTTGGGTGGTAAAATACCGGTGCTTGGTTATGCAGATGATATGGTATTATTAGGTGAGGAAAACGAAACTCTATAACTAAATACAACCGCGTTAATAAACTCCAGTAAGGAATTAGGTCTTGAAATAAATAGGTATAAAAGAAAATATATGGTTAGCAGTAGAAACGCGAGCGATTTCGGTGATATAGATATAGTAGAAAATGTATTTGAACAGTTAAATAGGTTTAAGTATTTAGGTTCTACGGTAACAAGAAAAAACGAGATTGATAAGGCTATAAAAGCTAGGTTGAAGGCAGGAAATGCTTATTATTTTTCAATTTCAAAACTGCTCGCGCCTTCTATCGAAAAACTTAAAAATTAGAATTTACAAAACTATTATCTTTCTCACTGTTTTTTATTAGACGTGACCTCTTACACTAAGGGATAAACAGCATCTTAAGATTTTCAAAAATAAAGTATTACGCAAAATATTCGGACCGAAAAAGGATGAATTAACGGCATTATTTAAAAGACTACACAACACTGAATTAAGGGACTACACCCGGTAAATATAATTCAAGTTATAGCATAGGCGTGTAAGGTTGTAGGGCTAAGTAAAGAGTGGATTCCTAAAATATTAATAAACACTGAACCAACTGGTAAACATCCCAGGTGTAGACCGAAACGTAGATAGGAGGATTGCGTTAAAACTAATTTAGTAGAATTGGGTTTGGAGAGGCATCACTGAAAGAATGTATGCTGAGAGCGTTTAGTGGTATCGGGATTGAAACTTTGTATTTAAGTAAATAATTATTTTTATTTTTCTAGTCGATTAAAATGGTTCATTATTGAAAATAAAAAAAAAAGAAGAAATTTAAATCACGTAGTTTCAGAAAATTAGTTTATGTACTATTTATATAAATTAATTTATTTACATATATAAAATATTTTTAAAAAATAGATATTAATATCAATCGATGTTATAACATTTTTATTTAGCTTTTCGATAGCGCTCTATGCAATTTATAGCACTGTTATCACTTACCTTTGTTGAGCTGATGGTGTGTTCTTCTACTTCTTGCACAAGGCTCCGCGTGCGGACACGATCTGAAACAGAGATTGTAGCCCGAATCTACTAGTGCTGCCTGAGAGATAGCGATGAGAGAGTGAGTTAGAAATATTTTAAAATTAAATTACTGATAATGCCGAGACCACTTTACTCTTATCTGAAGGAGGCCTCTCTAGCCGACAGTCCTTGCACTTTCCGCCGCGTCGTGTCGATATCCTCGGAACGTTTAGTTGTAATAGTTAATATCCAGTCAATGTAGATATCTAGATCATCTATGTATATATCTGTAATCATCTTGCTGAATTTGACGAGGAATCTAGATGCGATTATTAGCCAAATTCAAAAACATTAAATCTTAAACCTTTTATTTATGTTTTTAAAATTATTATCAGCTATCTCAATATCTTTTGTGTGATAGACTATTCTTGGAATAGGCAAATTGTAAAAGCATTGAATTGAGGAAAGTGATTTGAAAAGAATTCCCTCAGTTTTGTATGATTTTAATATAGATCTTAAAGAAAACTATATAATATATATAAATAATTGACTGCATTAATTCAAATTATGAAGAAGATAGTCGAGAGTGGGATCACAAGAAAACAAAAATAGTTAACAACTATTTATTTGGCGACGTTTCGCCCCACTTTGTAGATCTTCATCAGGGCTAACAAGATACAAAAACAACTAAAAATATTTTGCATCAGTTGCAGGCCTACCTTCTACGCCATAACCCCTGATGATGACCTGAAACTCAGGTCGAAACGTCGGCATAAATAAATATGGTTTTGTTTATTTATGTTGTTCTTTGCTGACCGCACCCCCCGACAAACTTCTCCAATCATTAAAAATATTTTGACATAATAGTATAAAATACAAAAGATAAATTAAGGTAGGACTAAAATTATATAAATATAAGTGAAAACAAATTAATATACAAATGAAAGAAAGGAACATTTACTATTTATAACATATAAATAATGATAAATTTAATAATCTTTTTACTGGAAGAGTCTTATGGAATTAAACTGGATTTAGTGAATGACACAAATTCATCCTTATTAAAATACAATAGTTTATTTCATATCATCAGCAACGTTTCGGGAGATTTCCCCCATCTTCAGGCTGCTAAAAAACAAATTCAACAAAACCATAAACATGCGCTTACAACAACACTAATATATCATATACACTCAAAGTACTATTTATAAATTATTTACTTGATAACAAAAACCTATATATGACATATAATTTTCTCCTTATTGTCATTCTTGCTAATATATTATAATATTAATGTCATTTAATGAGTAAAACTTGCTATTGGTCATACATTTTAGGAAAATTACCTTCCTGAAGGTTATCTTCCATTATGATAACAACCATATAGACTATAAAATAATTTTCTCCTACCTCCATTATCACAAAGATGAACAATAAAAGCTAAAATTAACAATTTTCTAAAAACCATTTATTAAACAAGATACAAAAACTTTAGGCGCACATTATATGGATATTATAAATAGATTAGCATTTTAGTTTTTATGTGTTTTTTATATAATATAGAATTAATTTAGTCAAAGTGTTTATAATTATAAAATAAAATAATGTTATATAATAAATAGAATAGAAATGTTTTTTTGAAAAATTGTTAATTTTAGCTTTTATTGTTCATCTTTGTGATAATGGAGGTAGGAGAAAATTATTTTATAGTCTATATGGTTGTTATCATAATGGAAGATAACCTTCAGAAAGGTAATTATTCTCCTAAAATGTATGACCAATAGCAAGTTTTACTCATTAAATAACATTAATATTATTATATATCAGCAAGAATGACAATAAGGAGAAAATTATATGTTATATATAGGTTTTTGTTATCAAGTTTATAAATAGTTCTTTGAGTGTATATGATATATTAGTGTTGTTGTAAGAACATGTTTATGGTTTTGTTGAACTTGTTTTTTAGCAGCCTGAAGATGGGGGAAATCTCCCGAAACGTTGCTGATGATATGAAATAAACTATTGTATTTTAATAAGGAAGAATTTGTGTCATTCACTAAATCCAGTTTAAATAAATAATGATATTATCTAATACATATTATTATTTATAATTATCTATATCATATTTATACTATTTTATATGTTCCTATTTTTCATTTGTATATTATTTTTTTTTAACTTATATTTATATAATTTTGGGAGCGCGGTGGCACCGTGGTAATGCAACTTCAAGAACCAGACTTCGAATACGCCTGGGAAGAAAATTGTGTTCTGTTACACTGTTTCCGTGACTCAACCTTCTGGGTTCTGTAGCCCTCCTGATATACACTCATCCTCATAAATTGGGTAAAAATCCCGTGGTCGAGCGTGACTCTGATCAAATCACCTCCTTGCACAACTGTTGGTCTATTAACGAAGTACTGAACTCCTAACCCTTCATAGGTTGTAGCGGTACAGATTTTAATTTAACTTTTTGATTTTTGAATATTTTTTGCCCTGACGAAGCTCTACAAAGTGGGACGAAACGTCGACAAATGAATATTTGTTCGTTTTCTTCAACTATTTTTGTTTTCTTGTATACGCACCCCTGGCCATCTTCTTCATAATTTAAAGAAAATTATATTCTGGCCAGGAAGATTTCAGGCCGAAACGTCGGCAATATCGAATAGGTTTCCCTTATTTCTGATCATTATTACTCCTCTAACAATGGAGTTAAAAAAAAAAATACATGAAATATTTATAATTTAATAATTATCTAACATTATACAACTCGTTCAATTGTCAATAAAGTTGCTTCCATCAAATTATATTTTATCATGATCTTAATGCATTTGTCTGTAGTTTTCTAAAAATAAAATATGCTATGGTTGATTTATAGATTGACACAATTATTAAACTTTTATTTATAAAAATTATTGACTGTAACTAAATATGGAGAAGATGATCGGGAGTGTAAAGTAAACTAAGGTGGAATTAAAAATTATGTAAATACGAGTATAAATGAATACAAACGAACAAAAAGAAATAAAAATTCTGTTATTTCTTATTTATATATTCTTATTCTTGAAGAAGTTTGTCGGGGGTTGCGGTCAACAAAGAACAACATAAATAAACAAAACCATATTTATTTATTTTATGCCTTCAGCAAAGAACAACATAAATAAACAAAACCATATTTATTTATTTTATGCCCTTTTGGTTTTGTTTATTTATGTTGTTCTTTGCTGACCACACCCCCCGACAAACTTCTTCAAGCATTAATCTACGGTCAACTATCTACACCTCATTATATATTCTTATGGGTAAACATCTTATATATATATATATATATATACACTCCCGACTATCTCCTTCATATTACATTTTTAATATGAAGCATATCTCTGCTGTATTTGATCTTCCTGTTTAAAATTTCCTAACTATATAGTTTCCTATACTGACCCATTTACTTGGCAGACGTTTAATATTATTATAAAATTTAATTTTTTAATGCTACCACAAAGATTTCCATAAATATGTAGTCGACATTCGGTACTATGTTATGTGAGATTATAATATTCATAGTGTATGAAGCATGCCTTCAACGAAATGCCAGGCACACATTCACTTTGATTGGCTGGTTAGGTATTAAGTGGACTGTATAATTGAAATATAAAACATGATTGAATTAAAATAAAATTCTATTATATAAGTTACAGGTGGAGTAGAGTTGGCCGAAATAAAACATTTATGGTTAAAAGGGTTAATTAATTGATGATGAAGTGGAGGTTAACTATATTGAATTGAGTGGACTTACTCCATACTTCCCTTCTTCTCTCTGCATTCCTATGCCTCTCTCTCCTCTGCTTCGAGAAACAACTCCAGGAATTCTACTCACACATCGTAGATTTTCGGAGTGAAGAAAGAAGAATTACTTCTGGCAGAAGACAAGATGGCTCTCTCATGCCCGGTTTACTTCTGCTCACTGCAGAGAGCACTAGAGGTGGTAAGTTCTGGATGTTGACCAAATGGAGCGCTAGTACAGCCTGCATTATGGTAGCTCCCCAATTCAAACTTTCGGTTACCCTAGGTAACCCGAAACACATAGTATAATTCGTAAGTAGTTGAAAGTTTTTGAATACTAAGTAATAGTACAAGAGCTCAAGAAGAGAAAAAAGTCAGTTATTTTACCCCAATTTTTGATTACTTTAATTAAAGTATATATAGTTACTAGTCGGAATTGATGAGGCAGGCAAGATGTTAAAATAACAATTAATTTTTCATTTGGAGATCTATATCTTTAAAACTACCAAAAACACTAGAAAACCTAAGAGACCATCATTTAAAGAAGAGTAAATCTTCTAAAACCTGAGCCTTAATAGAACTATTTACGTTCAATAGTACTCGAGATATAGCCTTTTAAAAAGCATCATTTCATTATGAGTAGAAGTAGTTTTCATGATGTTTGCTAAAATAAATTTATTTATAGTAGTTCAGACAAATTTTAATGGGCCAAATTTATATTCATATGCAAATATCATAAAAACTACTACCTCTACGATAGCAAAGGTCATGAGCTACTTTATAGTACAATTATTTAGTTTTAATTTGAGTGCTAATAGTCATTTGTATGTCGAATATTCATTGAGATATAGATTTCTCAAAATAGATTCACTAACTACTGATATCTCAGTATATTTTTATGAAATGTTGCTTTTTAAAAGACTATATCTCGAGAGCTATTGGACGTAAATAGCCCTATTATGGCTCATATTTCAGAAATTTACTCTTCTTTAAATAATGTTCTTTTAGATTTTCTAGTATTGTTGGTAGTTTTTAAGATATAGAGCTCCGAATGAAAAATTAATGTTTTTTTAAGGGTTTAAAACAGCCAACATTTTTGATACAGGGTGAGATGACCAAGCACAACAAAAGAGCTAGTCTTCAAGCTCCACAGAAGATCTCAATGTCGTTAACTTCTTCATAGTATATTAAATTTCCTTTATATTGTGGGCTGGCAGACGTAAGTACGTTGTTCTGGAGGTATATTTTTTTCAAAAATCTAACATTTTATCTGAACGACTATAAATTAACATTTTGTGAGTTTATTTTCTCAAATATTTTTAAAAAACTACTAAAAAGGCCATAAACTACTTTATAATACATTTAACTAGCTTTAATTTGAGTGATAATAGACATCTATACATTACTATTTCCTGAGATATTGAACTATTAATCTTTCAGTACATTTTTATGAAATGTTACTATTTTAACAAGTTTTAATTTTTAAACAATATTTCATAGGTTTTTTCAATGATGTTTCGAAGCAATAAAATGGATAATCTTTATGTTATTCCATGAAACGAAAACTATAAATTTTTCTTTCCTAATTGGCGATTACAAAACCATTTACACAAATCCATGTCATAAATAAGTTAAAACGTATTCAAGTTTTATTTATTAACCTAATAACATGAAATAAATCCAGCATTGATCCAAGAAATTGGGTCATTACCTTCGAATATATGAAGGGGGGGGCAATTTTTTTGTATAAGCTTTTTTTTTATTTTATTTTTTCCTTTTTTAACATGATGTGCTTTTGAATACAAAAATGTAAAAAGAAAAAAGTATCTCGTGTCAGAAGCCAATATGAACCCGGCCTAGGCTGTTTGACTTTTTATTCTGTGGCGGACCCCCAAAATAAATTTCTACTTCCCATTCTGGCTTAAAAGCGCTTGTAACATACAGAACAATCTATCTTTCCTGCCCGAAGTTAGACATACACCTTAAAGGCGTTATTCCTAAAAAAAAAAAAAATGTTGCGAATCATTACACGATAGATTATAATTTCAAAATAGATAACTCTAACAATCAATAAAAATATGTTTCGTAATATTTATAAAAAAGTTTGAAAGCATTTTTCGTTCAAGAGAAATTCAATTCTTTACAAATTCTTATTAGAAAACTCACGTATCTGATAACAGGAAAAGACAATGAAAAATAATTTTTTTTTTTCGGAGAATTACTGCTTTGAATAGCGTAGGACAGAAATGTATAATGCTACTTGTACCTGTACAATAGTTAGGAAAAAATTGATAAGAGCATTCTATATCATTATAAATCAAATTCAATTATTAATAAATTACTTTTATTACGACAACAAATGAACGAGTAATCAAATAGAAGTAAAATATTAATGAAGAAAGGTGATTCATAATTTTTCTTTATTTTAATTAGTTAGTTTGACCTGCCTATATTTCTTAAAATAAAATAAACTATAGAGTGCTACCAATGGGTAGTTTCTCTACACGCCTGTAACACTCCAATTTAACTGAGATCAGATTTACTAAATGTATTATAATGTACAGTTGTAAATAGTAATTAATAAATATTAAAAAAAAAAATATATATAGCACTTGCGCTTCCGAAACTGGTTAAAGCAATTTTAACTCCATGAGCAAACCCTCGAAAAGGAAATTAAAGATGAATGGCAACTTTTTTTCAAAGCTCAAGGAGTAAACTAAGAATTATTAAAAGGGACCTCAAGCTCTGGGATATCTTCAGCCACAAATACCGTAGAAAGTACCGTCGTACTGACCAGGCTAAGAATTGGTCACACGAGGCTCACCCACTCCTATCTTATTTCACAAGAAACGCCTCCGAACTGCCAGTATTGCAAAACAAAATTGACAATTAGCCATATTTTCCAACAATGCCCATATTTCACATCACACCTCAACAGCTTGGTGATATTTCAAACACCGTCAGAGATGTTGATAAAATAGTGAAAATGGTGTTTCAGTTTTAAAATCAAAAGGTTTACTGACACAAATATAACATCAGACACCCAAAAAAAAAAAAAATAATAATGCTAAAATCAAAAAAATAAAGTTCTAATTCTCGTTTCATGAAGTACCACACACACTCACAAACACCATTTTGCGGAGGTTTTTTTTTTTTTGGACCAAATCATTGAAAAATGTACCGTTATTATCACTAGCACTTATCATTGGTACGATAGGAATCCATATTTTCCAATTTGAAGTTTACACAAACAAGGAAGTTGTTTTCTATGGAGGTCGGTCATTAGAACAGTATTAGAATTTTTTTTCAACTCCCTATCATTCTGTACGAATTTATGAGAGCTATGTTTTTCTATAGTTTCTTATGACTTAAGTGTAGATTTTGGTTTCTCAAAGTGAATATCATGTAAATCAAAAACGAACAACTTTCTAAATTCTGGAAGTAATTATGTCGAAATGTAATGGGCAAATAAACAGAAGCTGCCGTAGGGCGTATGAAAATCGTGTCGGAGTCGACCTTGCCTTCTTGAACCCGGATTAACACTCGATTCCTCGTCTCGATTCTAATCGAACAAGAGTTAACTATCTAGTTATAATTATGGCACAACTAAACTAAAATAATGACATAGTAAAAAATATTAATGACGTATCTAAAAACTATACCATTTTAATTTGTTTGATATATTTTAACACTAGTAGCCAAGAACCGAGCCACGCTTAGAAAATATTTTATTTAATGTCTTAAGCTAAATAAAATACACTACTACAATTGTTATAAAACGAATTAGAGGTTGACATCATTAATTTTACTATTTTATTTTTTATGTACCAAAATGCAGTTATCTTTTTGATTACTTTAATGAAAACTAGGTATAATTACTAGTCAAAATTGATGAGTTTGCCAAGTATAGGTAGGGAGATTAAAAAATGGCGGCTGTTTCAAAACCTTAAAAAATAATTGATTTTTCATTCGGAGCTATATATCTTAAAAACTGCCAACACAAGAAAGTTTAAGAGAACATTATTTAAAAAAGAGTAAATTTGCTGAAATATTAGCCCTAAAAGAGCTATTTACGTCCAATAGTTCTCGAGATATAGAATTATATCTCTTTAATTTTGCTTTTTAAAAAGCAAAATTTCTTAAAAAGAAAGATTAGTAGTTAGTTAATTTATATTGAGAAATCTCAGGAACTATGTGACGTACAGATATTTATTAGCACTCAAATTAAAGCTAGTTTAATGGTCTATAAAGAAGTTTATGATCTTTACCTTCGTAGGCATAGTAGTTTTCATGATATTTCCAAAAAATAAATTGATTAAGAGTTGTGCGGACATTAAATTTGATTTATGAAAAACTTTATTTCAGAAACCATTGGACGTACAGATGTCTGCCAGCGCTCTAATTAAAGCTAGTTAAATTTAATATAAAATAGTTAATAATGGTTATCTTTGTAGGAGTAGTAGATTTTATGATATTTGACAAAATAAATTAACAAAATGTTAATTTCTAGTTGTTCGTATAAAATGTTGGATTTTTGAAAAAATATATCTCTAGATCTATAAGACTTTACTATAAGAGATTACTCCTACGAAAATAAACATCATAAACTACATTATAGCTTATTAAACTAGCTTTAATTTGCGTGCTAATAGACATCTGTACGTCAAATGGTTTTTGAGATATGAATTTTTCAAAATAAATTCACTAACTACTTATCTTTCAGTATGTCTCATACTACATTTTTATGAAATGTTGCTTTTTGAAAAGCTATATCTCGAAAACTATTTAACGTAAATAACTAAATAGCTCATACTTTAGCAAATTTACTCTTCTTTAAATGACGCATTCTTAGGTTTTCTTGTGTTGTTCCTACTTTTTAAGATATAGAGCCCTGAATGAAAAATTAGTTTTTTTTTTATCACTTTGAAACAGCCGCCATTTTTTATTCCCCTACCTATACTTGGCAGACTCATCAATTTTGACTATTAATTATACATAGCTTTCATTAATATCTTCTTAATTTTCATTCCAACTTATATTTCCTGATTTAATCTTACTTTAATATATTTTAATATCTTTTTCACTTCATAACTGTCATTTATGAACGTAATGATATTATTAATGAACCCTGCTCTATTGATATCACCTATCCACGTCTTGTCATTCTTCGCTTTTGTTCTAATCAAAAAGAGGGTGTCCTATCTTGTTCTTTATTTTTAATTTTTATTTACTTTTTTTATTATTATTTCCTTCATTTTCCGTATTTTAGTGAGTAATAGGTTATTTATTACATCTCTTTTTTATTATATATCTTTGTTACATTGTTACGTTTTTGTAATTCTTGTTTGTTTGTACTTTTCGCAGTAGATCTAATTTTTATTTTTATTGATTTATTTTGTTAATTTTTTATATAATTTGTTCACATATTTTTTAGCTACAACTTAATTTACTTTTGTTTTATATTATCTTATTCTCTTGCTATGTTACACACTTTAGTGGTTAGTATCTATTTTTATGATGATGGCTTGCAAAGTGGAACGAAACGTTAGCTCATAATAAAAAGTCTTTTTAAATTATACTATTTGAGTTATTTTTAATTTTACTCGGACCATTTTCCTTTTTTTTCATCACCTATAGTCAATGAACGACCTTCCAAAAGTACAGACCGATATTATTTTGTATCAGCCTACAAAGCTTCAGAACCAATATTTAACAAATTATAACTGCATCGTCTTCATGGCTATCGAAAGTTTTACCAATAATAAAATATAGCTATATAAAACAGCTAAGATACTGTACCACACTGTCCATGTCTACCAAGTGCTTTACCCAACTAGTTTTCATAGAGCTTTTTTGATTCATAAAATCTATAATCAGATAAT
>NW_027110990.1:265999-267479 GCF_000696795.3 Halyomorpha halys | reverse complement strand
TATATATATATCAAACTTCAAGATTCATTCAAAACTTCGAAACAAAATTTAATTAAGTAGTATTTGAGTTAAGGTCGAGAAATACAATACGTTTAATTAAATTCTTATCTCTATTTAGATCGAGCCGGTTATTAATACTGGGTGTGTACACATCTCATCACCAGAGCTCAGATTTTTATTTCAATAAATATTTTCTTATTTAAATATGAATTTGAGACCAAGGTGGCTGAGAGTGAGGAAAAATATCTCAGCATTTGAGACAAACAGTGCCGGTTCGAATCCGTCCAGATATGAATAGATTTTGATTTGATCCAAACAAGGTAATCTTTTCCATTTTAGTAATCTTTCCATGTAATATATTAACAAATAAACAATAAAGTTAATGATTAGGGTAGAATTGAGGTGTTTAATCAGATTTAAGTTTTAACAGCACGATTTTGCAATTTTCAGTTTATTAATACTGTATGAAGTATGCCTTCAACCGCATTGTAAGACACACTTCACTTTTGGTTGGCTGGTTGGGTTTGAGTGGACTGTATAATTGAAAAATGATTAAATGTAATAAAATTCTATTGTTTTATGTTACAAGAGGTGTAGGGGGTGACCGAAAGAAAACATTATGATTAGATTGTTAGTAGAATTTTGACTGGGCTATGGAAATTGTGGATCTAACATTGAGGTGGTTGATGATGATGTGGATGTTAATTATTGCTATGTGGACTTACTTCTTTCTTCCATTCGCACCTCCAAGCCTCCCCTCCCTATGCTGCTGGGAACCACTCAAGTAAATCTACTCACTCATAGTGGATATTACCAATGAGTGAATCAAAAGAAAGGATGGACGCTTCTCTTTTAGGAGACAAGATGGCTATCTAATACTCATCTGGGTTGCTTCTCTTGCCACCAAGAGCGCTGGAGGAGGCAAGCTTTTGATGCTGGTCACATGGGCGCTACTGTTCCTATACATGGCAGCCTTTCTGATTCAACCTTTCCGTTGACGTAGGTTACCGGTAAAAATACACATAAATGATAGTATGCTTAATTTATTAGGAGGTATTACGTTTAAAGGCTATATAAAAATAATATATTTCAGTGATTGTTTATTGACAGAGAAAAGTGTATCGTTATTTTTAAAAAAAAATTGAAAAATAGTTTATCAATCTGAGACTTGGTCCCTTTAGAAAAATTACAAAGGTAATTTTAATTTTAAAATCACCATTAAAATTACTTAATTAAATTAATGGTAATTGCTATTGACTTAAATTAATGGTAAATGTGGAGAAGATTTAGATATTAGTCGCAACGTTTCGGTCATCATCAGGACGTCTAGAACCAGATTCCAACACCAAGAGGTGATTGGTGTTAATAGATTTTCCGTTATTCATAAAATATTGGAGTAAGGAGCAGAGGGAAAGAAAGTGCCTAGTACCCTCTCCCCTCCCCACACTGCCGGTACTGATGCAAAATAGTATGTGTATAT
>NW_027110990.1:261827-265739 GCF_000696795.3 Halyomorpha halys | reverse complement strand
ATTAAGTTGTAACTAAATTTTGCTAAACACTTTGTATCGCACCATCACCTTGGTTGAACACTTAATGGCTTATGGTTCATTTATTTATTAATAATGATGTGATTGGTTGAATAATGTTCTCACTAAGAACAATAAAAAAGATCATTTATGACTTCTGATTAATTCTATTTCCAGGAAATCGAATGCGCCATCAGGAAATTCCCACTTCTGATGTCCATCGATAATTAATCTATTCTCAAACGTAGCAGTACTCAAACAAATTGTTATCAATAATCGATGTGGTAACTGGAATAAGAGTGTTCGTGGCCAAAACGTCCTTTCCTTGTTTCATTGCATTTTCATAATTTACATATTTTCGACATCTATATTATAGTACAAGAGCCCAAGAGGAGAAAAAAGGCAGTTATTTCACCCCAATTGTTTATTACTTAATTGAAAACTAGATATAAATACTAGTCAAAATTGATGAGTCTGCCAAGTATACGTAGGGGAAATAAAAAATGGCAGGTGTTTCAAAACGTTAAAAATAATTAATTTTTTATTGGGACCTCTATATCTTTACAACTACCAACAACAATAGATAATTTAAGAGAACACATTTAAAGAAGAGTAAATTTTCTAAAATGTAAGCTCTAATAGAGCTAATTACATTCAATAGTTCTCGAGATATAGTTTTTTAAAAAGCAATATTTCATAAAAATGTTGTATGCAACGTATTAAAATATCAGTAGTTAGTTAATTTATTTTGAGAAATCTATATCCCAGGAACTATGTGAAGTATAGATGTCTATTAGCACTTAAATTAAAGCTAGTTTAATGAGCTATAAAGTAGTTTATGACATTTATTTTCGTAGGAGTACTGGTTTTCGTGAAATTTGCTAAAATAATTTGATTTATTGTTGTTCGGACAAATTTCCAATTGCCAAATTTATATTCATATGTGAATATCATAAAAACTCACTACCTCTACAAAGATAAACATTATTAACTCTTTTATATTAAATTTAACTAGCATTAATTTGAGTGAGACAGACATCTTTACGTCCAATGGTTTCAGAAATAAAGTTTTTCATAAATCAAACTTATTGTCCGGACAACTATAAAACAATTTTTATTAGCAAAACTACTATTCCTACGAAGTTAAAGGTCCTGCATTACTTTATAGTACATTAAACTAGCTTTAATTTGATTGTTAATAGACATCTGTACGTTACGTAGTTTTTGAGATATAGATTTCTCAAAACAAATTAACTAACTACTGATATTTTAGTACATTTTTATGAATGTTGCTTTTTAAAAAGCTATATCTCGAGAACTATTTGACGTAAATAGCTCTACTATAAAAAAATGTGGAGAATCTACCCACTGATAGAACTCCAATAACATTTCTAGAGGATAAGATGAATGAAGGTAATGAAGGAGAAGCCAGGTTAGAAACAAGTGGATTTGGGTGGTTGAGAAGTTTATTATGGAAGGAACGGTATCTGGTTCTGGCGAAATCGGCAACATATGGAACATTGAGGTCCTGATGGATGACTTGATTTGTGACAAAGTAAGGAGCATTAAGGATTTTAAGAAGGATTTTGGACTGTAAGGATTGGATTCTGGAAGAATTCGGTGGTTTAGTGGAGCCCCAAAGCTCAACTCCATATGTCCAGATAGGCCTTATAATAGTCATGTAGATCAGTCTTTTGTAATGGATTGGCAATTTAGACCGTTTGTCTAGTAAATGTTGCAATAGTCGGAATCTACGAGCAGTTTCTTGTCTTTTTAGTCTTGTATGAGGATTCCATGTCAGTCGTTTGTCGAGATGTAGTCCTAAGTAACGGATCTGTTCGACAGAAATAAGTGGGGTATTATTAAAAGATATTGCAGGGGAAGAAGTACAATCTTAAATATAAATTTACACCGCACATCCAATTTTTTATTTTAAAACATTTCGCAGTCTATTTGCCCAGGTCATTAATTATTAGTATAAGTACCCAATTAATGTTCATTAATTTTTAGATCAACTTAACTCTATCAAATATCATATATACAAACTCATTTTTTTTAAAGAATTGGATGTGAGATGTAAATTAATATTTATGATTATCCTTGAGGATGGCCGAATTGGCCGAAACGTTGGGCTGCTGTTGATGTAAATTAGTTAGGTTATATAAGAATAGCCTGCAACTTTTTGACAACATTGTAGCTGTGATATTTAGAATAAGTTATCTTCGAGATTGGGCGAAAGGGCCGAAACGTAGGAATTGATTAATAAGAAAATAAACAGGTTGAGGCTAAATGGATATTATTTATTATAATTGATAAATAAGTAATGTGTATCAAGGCTGGGTTTGAAATAATGCATATACTATTGTGTTGTCTAAAAATAATAATAAATATATCTTTTTGCATAGTTTGAAATCAACACCCTTTTTGGCCTATTTCTATTCTACATTTATCTTTGTTTATAACCTAGAGTGCATTGAAAATCTAAATTGGAGAAAGATTAGAGTTGGTTACACTGTTCCTGTTCATGCATGCATCATATGTAGGAAACAGACATGTATAATACAAATTTGACACGTGCGAACCCACGGACTACATATAGTAATATGAAAGTATAATATCAATGGGTACGAATTATACTTCTAAAAGTGTGATATAGAATTCCCTTCTCCTGCCGACGCATGCAGGCGGTGAGGAAGACAATAGAAAGTGACCTCGGCTCTCTGAAGGTCGAGAAGAAAGTGACCATTAGTTTTTATGAACTCGGATCGTGGCGACCCCTTTCTGTTTCACGTCCTGGAGTCGTGCCTGACTGTCTGGATAGCCCCGGGTTTGGCAGGACAAGCCGTCAATGGGAAGATAATATAAACAACATTTATTATTATTTATTTATTTAATGTAATTTACAACTGTACAAAATAATACAATAAGTAAATATGTAGTATGTTTCATATACACTTGGAAATCTTGGGAAGGAACCACCCATCGCTGGTACTTCAAACATTAATCTAAATTAGAAGGTCCCGTGGCTATCTTTTTTTCAGACGCCTCGGAGGATTATCAGGGATTGTTAAGGATGAAAGATTAAGAATTAATGGGTTAGAATGGTTAAGGGGTTTGGAATGAAAAGACGCATATCTGTTTTGGGCCAATTCTGCAACGAATGGGATGTTAAGGTCTTTGTGAATGAGTTTATTTCTAACGTAATAAGGAGCATCAAGGATTTTACGTAGGATTTTGGATTGTAAGAATTGGATGCGGGAGGAATTTGATGGTTTGGTGGAGCCCCAGAGCTCAATTCCATATGTCCAAATTGATCTGATTATTGTAGTGTATACTAATTTTTTGTAGTGAATGGGAAGTTTAGAGCGTTTGTCAAGTAAGTGTTGTAGCAATCGGAATCTACGAGCAGTTTCTTGTCGTTTCAGTCTTGTGTGTGGATTCCAAGTGGTGAGTTCGTTGCCAGTCTTAAAAATTGTGATAGAAATGTTTGTATTTTCTGAATCTGGATCTTTTTAGCAGGTCCATAAACTTGGCGGGCGTAAGCCCATATGGGTTTTAATAAGTTAAATAAGTGAGGGTTAAATTAGAACGTCTGCGTAGTATAGTATATAATTGTCACAGTCGGAACTTCAGCGTTTAATGTTGTATCTGACGTGTGGGCCTCATGTCAACCTTCTATCATTGGTTAGTCCTGACTAAATACGTTATAGTGTTCGTTTGTGGTATAGGGCGATTGTCAGTGTAAACTGAAGGGCATTTTTGTATCGCAGAGTAAATTTGCATTTTTAATTTCTAGTTTGTTTCAGATTAAAAGGGGGTTTTGAAAATAAATTTTTTATTTAATTAAAAAATAAACTTTATTTAATTGATGGATATTACAATCTGCCACACTATTGTGGGCAATAGGTAATAGTG
>NW_027110990.1:259007-260082 GCF_000696795.3 Halyomorpha halys | reverse complement strand
GGCTGCTCACAATCCTATAGTTATAACATTTAACATGGTAAAACATATAACATTTAACATAACATCATGAATACCCCTAATGTACAGTTGTAAATAGCAATAAATAAATATTAGAAAAAAAGTTCTTTAAGGAAACAGTTTGGTGGGTTATTATTATTAAAACAGGTATAATTTAATTCCCACATTATCTTGCCTTAGTTACACTTTTCGTATCCAGATATATTTCTAGATATATACTATATTTTCTCAATTAACTTCAAAATTCATTTTGTAATATTCACTTTTATATAATCATCTAAACATGATATGGTGTAATCTGAAATGTTAAGAAAAATTGTATTTGTTTTCATATTCTGATATCGATCAGATTTTTAAATGAAAAGCCTAATAATATCAAAATTATTAACGTAACGGCATTTCGAAGCGAACAAACACTCGATAAGTTGATACACTGATTACCAAACTAATAAAGTAATAAAAGATAACTCGGATTGTTTATTGATGTTGAGTGAAGATATCTCGATATTACCCAAGTAATATACATTTATATTTATATAGGGCTTAAATTTATTTGGCATTGCATAAGTTTAAATGTGTTCCAAATATTCACAAATAACTTTTGACTTAAAACCCCAAATATACAAATAGAATTTTATTTTCCTATTTTGGCCTCATTTTTAATGTTGCTCGATTTAATTAATTTAAATCAACTCTTAAATTAATTAATTAATAATTTTAATTACCTTAAATTACTAGCGGAGTCACCTTCACGTTTCATTCGTTCCATGACGTAGCCTTAGGCAATAGCTAGACTATACCACCTTAACTGGACTCATTTCAAAACCTTATAAAAAGCAATTAAAGAGAGAAGTTACAGTAAAGTATATATAGTATATGTTCCATGTAGTATATATTTATGAAGTATTAATACTATTATTTTAATAAAGGGAACGAAAAAAAGGGTTTAGTGGAGCGTGTTGTAAGGGAAAGATTTTCTTCAAAAGATATTCTTTTGTGACATTTTGTATAGGGTTTTTTTTTAAGCCCGATAGAACTTGAAATTGTAAAAAATAAC